>NC_135177.1:12370559-12488059 GCF_041146795.1 Maylandia zebra | reverse complement strand
GAGTTTACAGCTCCTTTCACAGCAAGAGGGCAATAAGGTTCCTTTCCCTCACTGCAGGCTTTGTAAAAACACTGGTGGAAAATACACCTTTCATGAAGCTTAGAGAGCACACTTTAATGCTGTGGGAGGTGTAGTTGTTGAAAGCTGAAAAAATAATTATCTACAGTGACTGAACTACCACTACCTCCCTCAACCTTTCACCCAAAAGGCCAAAGGAGGGAAAACCAAAACTATTTTACTTACGAAATGTATGCACCCCCATTATATCTCAGTGCAGACTGTAAGTGTCTAGCAGCTACAGTTGATCACAATTCACTCACCTTCTGTAAGTGTTTAAAAAACTTTCCAGTATTTTTAATTAGTTTAAAACTAACCCCTGGTGGTGGCATCACTGCGGACTACCCACCCCCACAAAACAGTCGCACGAGAGTCAACACTCTCCCTTACGTGTAACAATGTTAAAACTGTGAAAACAATAACATGACATCTTTAGTGAGACGTGCCCAAACATACAGCAGTAATATAACATAATATAACATACGACATGTGCAGCCGTCAATCATGTTTGATAAAGAAGGAAAGCGCAACATGAAGGATGTCGTATCTTAAATTAGCATATTTTATATAGCATAACAAAACTCAACACTGTTCAGGACTTGCCTACATGATAACTGACAAAACACTGGATGACATATGAGAAAAGGAAGCCCTGCTTCTGTTTATGTTTGCAAGGTAGACCACTGGCATGAATACTAATGACTTCTAGCAACATATATTTACTGGGAAAGAGTGAATCATTATGCAGAAAGACATCTGTGATCATAAAATTTTAAAGAATTCAGCTGAAACACTTCAGAAAATCTTGGGACTCCATGAATTTTATTTAAATATGCACTGCTATACACATTTTATGGGAATGCTGCCAGTTAATCTATGCACCTCCGTGCCTAAAGCTATCCCCTGCTGCTATAGGAGCATCAGTCAGGAAAACATGCTGTGGCCGACTGTGATCCTTTTTCATTTGATCGTTCTTTATCAATAAGTACAGTTAAACAATGGCTAAAACTTTTTTCTCCATTTACTGACCTACATTTATCAATCTAGAGCTGTCACAGTGTTTTCAGCAAAAAAAGAAAAAAAATGGCAAGTGGATTTCAACCCTAATGTAGTGATTTAAAAAGCGTATTTAGTTACATCCACCTTATAAATTAATTTGTCTAGCTTTATCAGTTCAGGATGTAGCAGTAAACAAGAGCCATCTTGTCTTACCAGAGAAGACTCCTCATCAGCAGGCATGAGGCTGATTTGGTCTGGTGAAGTGATGGAGGAGCGGGTGGTCCTAGGCGTCCGGGGAGAAGGTAAGGTGTCCCAAGCATTGCAACCACTTGGGGGTGGGTTGGGCATTTGCACACCTGAGCGTTGGCAGCACTCCGCCGCATTGGCCATCCAGGCTTCTAAGAGCTTCTCTCGGTCCCAATCTGACACAAAAAAGACATCTTATTTTAGTATATACTACCTAGAGAATGAAACTCTGCTTGTGGCATGATGTTTTGATCCGAACGATCAGACCAGTGACTGGAGGTGCAGATGTCGGTATGCAGAGAACTTTTAAAGGGGAAACAACGCAGTGCAATAGGTGCTGATGGACTGGAAGTCAGACACACATTTTTATAAGATAACTTGATACCTGTTGTCTAACAAAAAGTTTACGATGATCCTTGTGTGTGGCTTAAAAAAAATTGTAACAAGGTGCTGAAGTTAATTGGTTGCTGCCGTATTTCTTAAAGTTTTTTTCATGAGTTTATTTAAATAACTGAAGCATCAGACAGCAGCAGAATCAATGCACAAGCTTCCTAAAAGCTGTGTGCATTTATGCATGTGACACAACAGAGATAACTTAATTACTTGTAATAAATTATTCCTGACACTGACACAGGATAGCTCAGGATCTAAGAGCAAATTACAGTGGGGCAAAAAAGTATTTAGTCAGCCACCGATTGTGCAAGTTCCCCCACCTAAAATGATGACAGAGGTCAGTAATTTACACCAGAGGTACACTTCAACTGTGAGAGACAGAATGTGAAAAAAAAATCCATGAATCCACATGGTAGGATTTGTAAAGAATTTATTCGTAAATCAGGGTGGAAAATAAGCATTTGGTCAATAACAAAAATACAACTCAATACTTTGTAACATAACCTTTGTTGGCAATAACAGAGGTCAAACGTTTACTATAGGTCTTTACCAGGTTTGCACACACAGTAGCTGGTATTTTGGCCCATTCCTCCATGCAGATCTTCTCGAGAGCAGTGATGTTTTGGGGCTGTCGCCGAGCAACACGGACTTTCAACTCCCGCCACAGATTTTCTATGGGGTTGAGGTCTGGAGACTGGCTAGGCCACTCCAGGACTTTCAAATGCTTCTTACGGAGCCACTCCTTTGTTGCCCGGGCGGTGTGTTTTGGATCATTGTCATGTTGGAAGACCCAGCCTCGTTTCATCTTCAAAGTTCTCACTGATGGAAGGAGGTTTTGGCTCAAAATCTCACGATACATGGCCCCATTCATTCTGTCCTTAACACGGATCAGTCGTCCTGTCCCCTTGGCAGAAAAACAGCCCCATAGCATGATGTTTCCACCCCCATGCTTCACAGTAGGTATGGTGTTCTTGGGATGCAACTCAGTATTCTTCTTCCTCCAAACACGACGAGTTGAGTTTATACCAAAAAGTTCTACTTTGGTTTCATCTGACCACATGACATTCTCCCAATCCTCTGCTGTATCATCCATGTGCTCTCTGGCAAACTTCAGACGGGCCTGGACATGCACTGGCTTCAGCAGCGGAACACGTCTGGCACTGCGGGATTTGATTCCCTGCCGTTGTAGTGTGTTACTGATGCTGACCTTTGTTACTTTGGTCCCAGCTCTCTGCAGGTCATTCACCAGGTCCCCCCGTGTGGTTCTGGGATCTTTGCTCACCGTTCTCATGATCATTTTGACCCCACGGGATGAGATCTTGCGTGGAGCCCCAGATCGAGGGAGATTATCAGTGGTCTTGTATGTCTTCCATTTTCTGATGATTGCTCCCACAGTTGATTTTTTCACACCAAGCTGCTTGCCTATTGTAGATTCACTCTTCCCAGTCTGGTGCAGGTCTACAATACTTTTCCTGGTGTCCTTCGAAAGCTCTTTGGTCTTGGCCATGGCGGAGTTTGGAGTCTGACTGTTTGGGGCTGTGGACAGGTGTCTTTTATACAGATGATGAGTTCAAACAGGTGCCATTCATACAGGTAACGAGTGGGGGACAGAAAAGCTTCTTACAGAAGACATTACAGGTCTGTGAGAGCCAGAGATTTTCCTTGTTTGAGGTGACCAAATACTTATTTTCCACCCTAATTTACGAATAAATTCTTTACAAATCCTACCATGTGAATTCATGGATTTTTTTTTCACATTCTGTCTCTCACAGTTGAAGTGTACCTCTGGTGCAAATTACTGACCTCTGTCATCATTTTAAGTGGGGGAACTTGCACAATCGGTGGCTGACTAAATACTTTTTTGCCCCACTGTATTGGTTCATTTAGTAAGTGCTGATGGGATGTTTGAATAAAATAAAGTTGATGTAAAAGAGACAAAATGACGATCTAAGGAAAAAAGAAGCTTCAGAAAGAGTATTTCTTTATGCAGGAATCAGGTGTGTTATGACCAGAGTAACAACTGAAAGCACAAGTGGTGATGGGACAGGAACTGCTCACTATAGTATGATAGTGATCCAGAATGTCCTGCCCTTTGGGAAGGCAGTTAGTTTACTATCTTTATTTAAGTTACTAAGGACATTATCAGCAGAATTCAGGTTTTTCCACTCCATATACAGCATTGTTGTGTCTCCTGCACAGTTGCTGGTGGCAGTGAAATGTGAATGCTGACAATTTTAAAAAACCACCCAAGAAAATATGAGGCAAACTCACGGTGGAAGTAGACGGGTTTACAGAATGGGAAGAACGATTCCAGATCAGGAGAACAGTGATGTTTAATCATCGCGCCGGCTGTTGTTAGTGTGAAAACAGATTCTACAACCTTTCCTCTTGCCAAAAATGTGGTGATCTGCTCTGAAGAGCTCAAAGCCTGCCAGCTACAGCGCAGAGTCCAATATCAATTCACAGAACCTACTTTCTGTGAAGCACAAAATGGAAGATAAAGAAAAGACTTTTTTCCTTTCACTAGCAACTATAAACACGCAAGTTATTGTCAAGACACAAATAAGAAGTACGCAATGTAGCAGGGCCAATTAAAAACATTTTCTGACTGTTTGAAGATTACATTTTTTTACAATACTTTATGATTAGGCCTAAAACAGACATAACATACTGAATATATGAATTCCCATTTAACCTGTCAAAACAAGACTTAAGTTTGAATTTCATGGACAAAAAATGCATTTCAGTGAATCTCATTTTACATTTGTGTGGATTCTCAATAGAAATAGTCCAGTAGCCACCAGCATTTAAGCCTTTTAAACTGCCAACAACAAAGACCTGCTGCCATCTGGTTTTCTGTTTTAGAATAGCTGTTTAATCTCGCATCAGGACACGGACAGATTTGAGAGGCTCTCAGTATAAATATTGGATGACTTGTGGACTGTGCCCGAGTCCAAATAGTCTACCCTCCTAAAATAAGGAACACGACCAGGTCAACTGTGCAATTAGGCCATTATCAGCCTCAAGACAGGTTTGCCACCAATCAAATGACTAACGCTCTAAATGGCCTCCTTTAGATAATGAATGTCGTAACAACCCCCATCCCAATCTAGCTCCATTCAATTAAAACTAATCAATGTGTATGGCCCTATCTTAAAGCCTTTAGCCATTATATAGAGTCTGAAAGTGAAGTCTTCACATTTAGTCTTAAATATCAAAAATTAGTTGGGAAATACAAATTGTCAGGAACAAAGAAAGATGGAAAAGCAAGCAGTTCAGCAGACGAGCAATGAGGAGACGATAAGAGATTGTTACAAATTGTGGAAATGAGGCTTTTTCGAAATGAAATGACATGCGAGTACAAAAACCCTTCTCCAGGACATGCAAAATGCTGAAATGTTTCAGCAGTCCCATGATAAAACTGAATAAATATAGCACCATTCTGGGGTCAATCTCCCGCCTCTGAGCTCTTAAAAGTGTGTCTCATATGTAGCACACAGCTCAACAGACAGCCCTTAAGCCCATTTAATTAAAAAAATGAGGTGGTGAAGTCATACAAAAACATTTTTGCCAAGTTGTCTGAAGTAACGATTTACAAAAGCCTCAAATCAGTAAAACTTTCAGAAACACTTGAACACACTATCTTGTGTCCAGCTGTAAATGAAGCAAGTTTGAAAACTGGTGGGTTAAGACTGCAAGTATAATAAAATCTGATATATTTACTCAGTACTTGGCCAGGCCTAAGTTAAGAGTGAAGTAATTAAGACAAATTCAGGAAAGCATATTTTCTCTGCAGCACACTACTATTTCTAGGAAAAACATAACAGAATGTAATAAAAATAAATTAGACGTGCCAAGGATTTTACATAAAAATCCATGGTTCACGCTGCGGATTATTTAATCTTATTTACAGTAAATCAGGCGCGAGCCTAAGTAACCTAATTAAGCAGTGTTTGTTCTCAAATTGTTTGTTGAAATGAATACGCTCACTAAAACTACATTTAGATCATGTAAAAGCTCTCTCCAGTGACAACAGAACAAGTCCAATTCTTTCAGCGTACTGCATATTTATAGAAAATAAATCCCTTATCCAAATACAAAAAACACTTTCTGTATTTTCTATTTTGTAGTCATTTCTACATTTAAAAAGCATGGTAACCCCATGTAAAATGCACCGTTACACATTTTCACAGCATCACAGCCACAAGATTAGAATCAGGGTTTCACATTAGGTGCCGATACACAGAACCTCCTTAGAGAGTGACCAGGAGAAGCTTTTCTTATTTTAAGCTTGTTTGGTTTGGTCTTACAAGCTATTAAATTGTGTGGTGTCATGTTTAGGTCTGAGGTCTGCAGCAAAAGGCTGGAGATATCTAAGTCTGCTAAGACATAAAAAAGTCTTGAAGTTATTCTCAAGATCGGTCATTCCACTGTATTAAACAGCTGCCAATTTGTACCAGACTCCTTGCTCCAGCAAATTAAACCCAAACAGAACAACATAAAAAGTATAATAAAAATACCACAACATTTCATCAAAGGGTCTTCAGCCATTTCTTACTACTGGTGTCAAAAGGCGTTCATTTACAATAAGATGCAGGGAAAATCTGAACTGCAATGCAGACGTGCCTTGCTTATTGAGAGGATCCTGCTTATTGGTCTGAATCCCACTGAAATGTCGTGTGGATTTTAAAACAGGCAGTGTGTAAGAGAAACCTTAGATTAAACATTCTGTAACTGACAGGATTTGTATGGAAGAGCGGTCAAAGACTTTAATAAGCCAATATCTGAGACAGGTGAACAATTATGCAAATCATGGCCAAGGGTATACTTACCTCGTCCACTAAAGTGTATGTATGGATGTGTGTGTATATATATTGAAAAGTGTTGAAAAGTGTTTTATGTGGTGTTAAATTAAATCTAACCAGTGTATCAAATGCTTCCTTGTCCATATACTTTAACTATGTATGTCATTTGTTTAACTACTATGTTACTATGTTTACCCATTAAGCTGTCAGGATATTACTAGTCCAAATAATTGAAAGGACAACCAGTACTGTGTTTGTTTAATAGTACCATGGGCACGTAGCAGTGCTTCTGCAGTGAAAAGAGGGGCTTGTAGCATGTCAGCTGTCTCCACTATCAGCATGTCCTTCAGCTTCCGAAGATCCTGTGGCCGCAGGCCCTCGTACAACTAGAGTAAAGGGTTGACAAGAACATAATAAGAGAGGAAATGTAAGGACAAAGATAAGAAGTAAAAGGAAAAAAAAGACAGGTTGTCAGAGAAAGGTAAAGAAAGAGACAAGAGGACAACAGTGGGTGAGATTGGGGAAAAGGGTGATGGGTGAAATAATGGTAGGAAAGAAAGATTGTGAAAAAAGGGGAAGAGAAAATAAAGAGAAAATAAGTACTACAACCACCTGAAACATAAATGATTGCTGACACAGGACTTAGCCAGACCCAGAGAACTAAAACTGATGATGATGATCACATGTTTTAAGCTAGACTGTTTTGTGTGAGTAATTTGTGAGTCTGTTTGTGTCCAACCAAAACAAGTTCAAGTAAAGAATGTGACTAACTCCTGCAAAAATGTAAACACTGAAATACAGTCAACTAGTGGATTTTTCCAAGAGCAAAGTTACCATCATATGTTGCTTCTATTCCTTACTTATGTAGCTAAAGGGTTATAAGGACGAATCAAGTGTAACAATACAGAAGCTGTGTGGGATCAGCCAGGCTAGGATGACCAGGGTAGCTCATTTAAAACAGTTTGACCTAATACAGCAACAACAGTGAAATTACTTTTTGGGGGGATTTTTTTAAACAGCATGCTGTGGACTAAAGTTTGGTTCTAATAACATTTTAAGTCACACCAGCTGAGGGTGATAAACTGAAAGCTATACACCCACTCCTTGTTGGTGTGTTATACTGTACCTCTCTTCGATCTAGGGCTGCATATTCTGCCTCAATACCCTCTGCCTCAGGGGCAAGAGAGAAGACCATCTGCGACTCCAGGCGCAGGGCCAACTCCTTGTGGTGCTGCTTCTCTGCAGAGTCACATGGAGTCTCGCGGTTTTCATTCTCCGCAAACAAGTCCGCTTCTCTCTGCACCAGCATCTGAGCACGAAGAAACAAGAGGAATATCTGGCATTGAACAATGGCACACATCGTGCATTCAAGAACAGATACTAAAGCTCGCTGACTATATATGTAGTTCCAAACACCTGTGCTTACTTGCACAGTGGAGTACCACTCACCCTGTAACAGTAATCAGAGGAAAGTATCCACAATTAAGGCATGAAACAGTAATTACAGTTATTTTGATATAGACTGCAATTATGACTTCAGTAAAAAAAAAAAAAATAGCAACAACTTACCCACCTCGAGAAAACTGAAAAAGAGTTCACTTATATCCACTTTACTTCAAAGTTCTTTGTAGAGTATGGCACACTAAGTCTTGATGATCAAGTGCCAATTAAAGGAGCTCAGGTAATATTGAGAGCAGTACAAGAAAAACACACACGTTAATAATGTGTCTTTTGGGGGGTGGTGGCTTCTGTTGGTAACTGTCATTTCTGTGCTTGAGTCTACTTTTTTAAACTGTCTGTGAATGGCATTTCTTGACACCCTGGAAGTAGGGTGTCTCTTTTTCTGTCACAACATACCTGTCTGCATCGCCAGCCTCGACATTATGTTCTGCACATGGTGCAAATTGCATTTTGTAATAAACTGCATGGATTCTGGGGGGAAATTAGAGTGAAGGCAACAATAATATTTCTATAATGAAGAGTCATCTAAATAAATGACAGTGTGCAGAAATGCGATCATTTAAAATTAGTACCAGCTGTACAGCAGTTCTTTCTGGGGATTTCCCAACTATTGGCTGCTTGCCTTTCCTGAAGCACATTTTAAGAGCAGCATTTGTAATTTTGTTCTATTACATGCAATAACAATAAAGTCACGCGTAATCTATTTGACTGTTATATCTGGTGTGAGCTGTCCAGGAGATTAATTAAGTTGTACCGTGTTCCACAGCATCTTCCAAAAACTCACCAGCGAGGGCGAATGAGAAGATGCAAATTACAGTTCCCTACCGAAGGTCAAGATTGACTCTAGGACAAGGCCACACGTGAGGATCTATTCTACAAATATTCATTACACAAAAGAGCAGACACTGAATGATGTGTGTGAGCATCAGAGTTACTCTGGTCTCATTTATTATCCTTCCCCTCATATACTCTCTGCCCTTGTCTTAGTGAAACTGGTCAGTTTACAGCTACAGAGGCTTTGATCATAACCCCCCAAAAATTTCACACTTAAGAAAATTTTACACTAGCCCAGAGAAAATATCTGCAATATCTTTTTGTTATAATCTCACCTCAACACAAGTCTTCATGCCTGAGGCAGCAGCATAGTGTAGGCAAGTGTTTTTCTTGTTGTCAGTGGCATTGACATCAGCCCTTTCATACTCTCCATGATCCAGCTTAGCTCCTGTCCATGCTAGCACGATCTGAAGGCATTCCCCTCGTCGCTGTTCGTCTTCGTATGGCCTTGAGATGCGGGGATGCAAAGCTCCCTCTGAAGTCAGGATCTGAGGCCCCATGCAGAGAAGGTGCAGAGATGTCTCATTGTGCACGTTGCGCTTGTTAGGATTGCCATCTTTGCTTAGGAGAAAAGACCTAAAAGAGAATAACAACATGACAAGATGGTTAAATTGTAATGCGTTGTCTTTTGTGGGATACTGTCAACAGACTGCAAATTCTTATGACATCAGTGCTGATTCAGAACGTAAACATGATTTTTTTTTTAAGATAAAAAAACACGAGTTATGCATAGTGCATGTAGCTTTTCGTGTAACTGAATATTTTACAGCATTTTAACTGCACAATATTCTAAAAAAGGAGAGCTGTATACTGCAACGCAGGTCAATTCCTTCCCAAAATAGTTTAGATTTCAACATTTCATTGCTTTTGTGAAAACCATAAACTAGAATTATAGCTATACAACCAGTTATATGACTTAAACTACTGTTCTTGTTTTTTTAAGAGTAAGGCCAGAGTGGGATAAAAACAAGCACAGTCTGCACTGTTAGCTTGTCAGATAGGAAGCTCTTGGAACGTCATTCTATTCCAGCTCAGCATGTTGCATTCCTGAGAGCTGCTAACAGATGGCTATGTAGAGACACAGATGGGACAGAGACATATAGAGGAAAAAAAAAACATGAAAAAAGAAAAACTGAATTTTAAAATACAGCAAAAGTGAAAAGATGGAATAAGCTGCCATTGAGTGATAAAAAAAGAGAAGAAGTCAGGTTAAGGGTTACTAGACATAAAGCTTGAGAACCATCTATGACCCAATCATTATCAGGCCCTGTCAGAATAACAATTTTTCCTCACTGACAACACTCAAAAATATGAAGTATACATTCTGTCTGCTTGCGTATTTGTTTTTATTTGGGCCATATCCTAACCTGAGTAGGCGTGTCATGGCGTGCCGGGCAGCATAGTGCAGTGGAGTGTTGTGCTGATAGGACTCTCCATATGTAGAGTTGGGATCTAGAGCCTCCTTGAACTGTGGGTTGCTCTCATACAGTTGGCAAGCCAGCAGTTCATCTCCATTGATGAGAGCCTTACGGAACTTGGTCGCTGTGTTCCCCATTTCGTCCCCTACCGTGGGTCCAAAGGTCTGACTGGGACAGCAGCCTCTTAAGTCGTCTTCCACCTGTTCAAGTCCAATAAGCCAGCATACTGCATGTCCTAATAAAAAGACAAAAAATTGGGAGTAAAACGTCTTTATGCCTGAGCCCAACAAGGCTCTTCAAGCGAGAAAATGGTCAAGAGGTTTGTCGGTCATACAAGTTTCCACATCATCCCAATAAATCAAAAATATTTTCACCAGTTTCAGGAAAAGCAACTTTGCCTCGTTTTGTACAGCTGACTTCCACTCCCTCTGGTCACAAAACAAGAATTCAGTCTTCAAGGGTGCTCGGGCTGCTCTGCCACAAGCTCCTGCGTCAGCATCACCACTGCACTGTAAACCAGCTCCCTGTTTCTCTTTTTATTTTTTTGAATTTATTTATATATTTTTTTGAATACCTAAACATAGTGAGGACAAAGCCCACACAGAGATGGACAAGGCTTCCTCTGGCATCACCAGGAGTTTCCGCTTCACTGTGCCAAAGCTACTCATCCCACTGAGGCCAGGGCTCATTATGAAGCAAGATATCCTCAACTGAAGAATAGCACACAGCAAGTCCGCTTTCCGCTTCCACCAGGGCACCATATGGTCACGACCGTCAGGGCAATGTGATACCTTTATGTATTTTTAGTAAGCGGCAGCAGACCGAACACAGGACACAGCATAATTTGTTTTTATAATAACACGCATTCAATTTCCCAATAACAAAATTCTCACTGGTGGAGACAAGTTATGTGTGCAATGGAAGGAATGAATACTCACCGAAAATCCCCATCTCCCATTAATACCAAGCATTCCATAGGTTAGTAAGTAACTGAAGACAGCTAACTATTTGCGCTGTTATATAAACAGAGTCAAGACCGTGGACAGGTCTGACACACTGTTCTAATCAGTCAATCTTTAAACTAAGTAAGGAAGATAAGAGTGAGACCTTTGGTAGTCTTCTGGGAAAGTGTGTTATTAACTGTAACAAAACGAATACCAAAGTTATGACGTGGTTATCTATTCATCAATTAGAATAGCAATATGGCACAGACGTGTTTTCACTCTTTAGTAAGATTGGTAGAATGGAGGCAGGTGGAAAATAAACAAGTATTACATATATGAATGATTTATCATTTATTCAGTTGGTAAATACTGTCTACATTTACGTGTGCTAATATCGACCATTTTAACATGTGAAATCATCCCCTGCGATCATTGTCGTACATTTAAATAACGCTATCCATCATGTAAACAGACCAGCCAGTGGAAGTGAACACCACCTTAGATCAGGCGTGTGCCATGTGATTACCCCAGTGGCCAGACACCATCACAAAGCAAGACAAACAGTATACCACCTTGGCATACAAAAAAAGCAAGAAAGAAAAACACCTGATCTTTGAACAGTTATATAATCTCATAGTTTGTAACACATATTACTCAACGAGCTTGCTCTCTAAATGAATAACTACAGCATTAACCTATCTTACAACAGTCAACGACACTCCCCCGTTACAGCTTCAACCAACCACATCTAACTAAAGCTCACAGCAACAGCTAGCGTTAACATGAGAAAAATAAAAACGTTATTCCATGTAGCCGCCACTTGTCACTAAACTACTTCATGCAGGCCTGTATCCACGTCGTGCGGTGTTTACCATTTTCGCTAGCAGAAAATCGACGACAGCGTGTCATGTTGTGTTAATGAACAGACCCCGATAACGCTTTGTTCCACTGCTGGTTAAAAATAAAACCAATCTGCCGACAACCAACCTTAGAAAACGTTAGCTGCAAACCATTCCTTTTGTCGATAATGCCACTGGTACTGACAAAACACTCTGCTGCTTTGCTAGCTATATAATATTCAAAAACAAAAAACCTCATGACGCTAGCATCTGCGTTGACCAACGTCAGTGTACACGCTAGAGGCTGGCTGAGCTAGCGTGCTAATCTCGATGCTAGCCAACTTGACGGTAGCAAGTACAGTTGAAAAACTCCGTAAACAATGAATAACAAGTATTTCGACTTACACTGATTGTACATCTTGCTGTTGTACACCTGGCCTTGTGAGTGAATTGTCAGTCGCAAAGGGTAAAGCAAAGAGTTTTCTCGTTATGTGGGGCAAACCTGTATAAACAATGTGAGCTATGCGCTGTGCTGTTGCCCCAGTCAACTCTCCGTTGACTCTGGTGGCTCCTGCTGGATACTAGTCGGGTTGCCAGGTTTCAAAACAACCCCCTAAAACAGGCGAGAAAGACGTGGCCGGCTTATTTTTCAAAGCCTAAGCTTTGCTTTAACATTAATTTCAACCAAGTGCATGTTTTTTTAGTTTAGTTTAGTTTGTTTTTGTTTTTTTTACCCTTAGAAACTACAGCTATTTACACCTTCATAAAGCCGGGCATCATATCTGAAGCGGAAATAGGTAAGATAAGTACGGCGTACGCGCTTACACTAACGGAAAAATACCTGAAATCTTTCTAAAACGGGTAAATCTATAAACACTTCTGCTTTAGGCTTCTCTGGAGTGAACATGGGATGGAGTAGACGTTCAACTCAACAGGCTAATCATTTGTAATAGCCGCCATTACAGAAAAAGACCACTAGAGTGCGCCAAAGTCCACAGAAAAATCACACTGCTGAGTGGCGCCGTTCTTCATTTTTCATCTCCTACACACGCCTCGTGAGTAATTGCAGAAAGTATTTCTCAGTTGCATTCACAACCTACACCAAACAAATACTAAATGCACAGTACACTGTATTTAAGCAGAGGCTTAGCAGTCTCCACTCACTTGAAATAACCACATCGAAACTCAACATAACATGTGTGCCTTTTATTATCAAATAGTTGAACTTTGCATTTAAGGTATATACAGCATATTGTTCTCATATATTTAAGAATGCACACATTTCATATGAACAGGCCTTCAATATATAATCTGTAAACACATAGCTTAATCTCAGTGTAAGGGTAGATACATAAATGTATGCAACAATGAAATGTAACACACTTTAAAAAACAAAACAAAAAAAAAAAAACAGGGCACCTTAAACGAATGCTTTGGCACTTTGTAAATTTCAGTTCAATAAAAGGGGAGTTAAAAATATATATATATGGTTTGGGAACAAACAAAAAGCCTTAAGACGGAGACGCTCATCGTACCACGTGCATTTCTTGTAATGCCATAATTTTTCTTCATCATTTTCTGTCTTGCCACAAAAGAAACAAAAAGACATTTATCACTGCCAACACAAAATAAGGGTCTTCATATAACAAAAACAACAACAACAAAAAAAATGCTAAAACAATATTTCTCATTCATGGTAGCAGATGAAGACCAAACAAACGTTTAAGGGTTTGTGTAAAATGGATAGTAAGCTGCCATGCTTTTGGATGGGGGGGCTTCCTTGCTGTAGCCATTGTTGGTGGGAACAGAGACCAAGTCCTCACACTTGGTGTTGCTGGAGGAGTCCTCCGTGCTTGGACCAGTGAGAGACACACGCCTTCTTTTGCAGCCCAGAGAATAGGAATTGGTCTTGTCTAAGGAAAGAGCTGATGGTTGTGGGTCTGTCCAGGAGCTGATCAGGGCTCCGCTACCATTCACCTCCTCTTCCATCTGTGCTTTAACCTTTTCTGAGTCTTCTGGGAAACTGGCAGTGGGGCTGGGTCTGGGGGACCAAGGCAGACTGGATGTGACTTTTCTTTGGTATGCTGCTCTAGACCCCCACCCTGCAGACATTGTAGTAAATGGGGAGTCTGGGTAGTAGCTAAGAGCGTGAGAAGTAGGCATGGGCAGTGATTTGATACCATAAGGAAGCAGGGAACTTGAATATTCTCCCTCATAGGGTGTCAGATCTAGCTTGTTGGTGGTGCCACTGCTACTTCCCCCTTGCTGCACTGAGGTGACAAACCACCTCTGCGAAGCTGCGTCTTCTGACTGAGGCGAGAGGAGGCTGTTAGTCTGCGGTACAGCTCTCTCACTGTTGTAGAAGCGATTCTGAGGAAGGTTGTTGACAAACTGATCCTGGAAGAGGGGCTGCATCGCGTAGCGGGTGCCAGGGACAATCTGGTGGGCACGGGGAGAGTCCGTAGGAGACGGTGTAAGGCGGTCATTCTCTGGAGCTGTGTACATCCTAAAAATTAAATAAATAAATGTACTTATAAGACATGAGGTCAAGACAGTTCAATGTGAAAGTTCTTTCACAATTAGTTGGTGTAGCCACAGTATGATGTATTTGTTTGCTTTGAAAGAGATGCACAGCAATGTAAGCGCATAGAAAATACTCACGAATCATAATTGTCTCTGAATCCTTTGGCAAAAGGGTTGTGATCAATTTTCAGCTGCGTGATCTAAAACAAGGCACAGCCGAAGGTTAAGCTACATTTTAGATTTGGAAAAGCAAAGAATAAAGGAGCATCATGCTTGTGTAGCTATAGACCTCATGTTTAGCTTGCTTTGGAAAACTGTGGCTGATTAAAGTTAGAAATGGCTTCCCATGCCAACTGAACAAGTTTTAATAAATGGGAATTCTAAACTGATTAAAAAGCTATAATATGCAGTATGTAAATAATTAAATATAATGCATGCATATGGCTCTGAGGACCTATTAATGGGAGCTTATATCTAAAATAAAATTAAAAAAAAAACAAAAACAAAAAACAACAACCACCAAGGGAGGCCGGAGTTTTTCCACACTTACATCCGTGTTCTGGTAGGCAGTCACTGCTATAAACTGAGTCTCTGGAAAAGTAAAGCACTGGGTCTTAAGGTCACTGTTAAGGTCTTCCACTCCATCCTCTGTCACCTCCACAATGTGCAGCCTTGGCTGGTACTTATGCAGGGATTGCAGAACAATCATCTATTGCGTAAAAAAAAAAAATAATGCTAATTTTGAAAAAAAAATTAAAGCACTCTATAATTTCCAACGTCACCGCTATTCACAAAAAAAATTCTAATCTATAAAAGCTTCAGTGAATAACTTTGTGTCCTGCAATTATATGACTTAAGCATTATTTTTGCACTACTGTAGTTTAATTTCATCACATCATCTTTGCATAGACACAAAAATATCTAAACTAATTTCCTTCCTAGCACAAATTAAAAAAATAAAACAAACAATATAGTTAGCTCTTCAAGTCTGAATTAGTCCGAATACAAAACGCTTTCATTGTGCCACATTAATTATCAAGGTGCCAATAAACAAAATATAGTAAAAGTACATCACTACAGTTTATATTAAACAGACTAATCTATATTGAAAACAACAACTGAATGAAGGTTTGGTGTAATGGAAAATGTTTTGCCATTTGCAACCTATTTTGAGGGTTACAGGCCTTTAGTTATTTTCAGCTTTGAGTTTAGTACCTGTGAAGTATTGTGGCTCGTCCCTTTGTTGTTTGTGAGTTTCAGTTTACTGAAGGAGATTTCTTGTCTCATCCAGTGAGCCCCTGTGTTTGGGGACTCCGGGTGGATATAGATTTTGTTCCCTTAAATAAAGAGAAATACATTTTCCAATATTTAAACTCAAGATTTCCAAAACAAATTACACAAAATTCTACTGAAAACATGGGACTTTCCATTAGGAAAAGCTGGGGAACCCATTTTTTGCTCCATGGCCTAGTTGAGAAGTTAGGCTTAGGCTATAAAATAAGCGAATTTCTTTTTCTTTGTTTGTCTTTTTTGTTGTTGTTTGTTTTTAAACAGAAAAAAAAGTCTTTTGGGGGATGAAATTGTCTTAAATCCGGGTGAATTTTGCTTTTAAATCGCAGGGGAAATGTTGAATTCAACTCAGTTTAAAATATATTTCTTTAAAAAAAAAGAAAAAGAAAAAGAAAGAAAGAAAATAGGCACTATGTACCCTTTTCGGTACCTTGGCTGCTGTTGTCCGCTTTCCCACAGGTGACCCACTTTCCCCCCTGAAATCTCCAGTGGTTTGGATCCGCAAGCACCACTTCCACAAACACGTTATAATGCGCTGTCACACTGAGACCAGCTATGTTAAAGCTGAGGAAAGGGAACATCCGTCTGCAAAAAACAGAGAGGGAGGATTCAAAGAAACAGAACATTAAAATAAATATTTTGCTAATAAAGAAGAAGAAGAAAAAGAACATAAGAGAAAGTGACAGACAGTTAAAGGAAATTAAAGGGAAAAGCTTCGGCTCTAACTTTGCACACTTTTCCTGCCATCTCACCTGCCCTGCTTGGTGATGATCATCTCTGTCTGGTGTCGGTGGAACTTGAGCCATAGAGGTCGGTTGCAGAGATAAACCTGGGACCTCACCCCCGGGCCGGTGGTGGCGGGGGGTAGAGCCATGTTACCGAGAGCGGAGCCCGAGCTGGTGTATGGAGGGTAGATGCAGCCGGGACTCTGTCCGAGCTGGTAAGTGGGACTAATGTGACTGCGCCCGGGGGCTGAGGGAGGGAATCCGGCCGGTTGCAACACGGAGCCCAGGTGCAGTGATGAGGGATACCTTCCAGCACTGGACGGGGTGTAAACCGCCCCGCTGGGGGTGTAGGGGATAAAAGAGCAATGACTGGCTGCTTCGGGACTTTGCTTAGAAATAGCGGATGGGATATAGTACCGGTCAGCACTCATCCCGTGCTCCGTGTACCTGTTGCTAACAACCGGATCATCCCCCTCCACAGCCGGAGACTTGCGCCTCTCATCTGCCGTGTCTTTGGAAGAAGAATATGAACTGCTCTCCCCTTCACTCCCGAGCATCTTTGCTTTTCTCTTGGTTTGGGCTCAGCTGATGTTGCTCTCTATCAGGGATGTCACCTTCCCTTCTTTTCCTTTCAGGTGTCTGCTCCTAAAAACAGGCTCCCCTGCAAACATCCACTGGATTCTGAATGACTGAGACAGACAGAAGCAAACAGTGGTTACAAAAAGACCTGAAGTTGTCCCTAATACACATCTCAAGCTGTCAAGTCGCATACACAGTGAGACGGTTGCAGGAAATGACCTCCATATCACCGGAGATATTTGTGGGCGTACCAGGGTGTGGTTGTGAAGTATGTGAAGTCAGTCTTAAAGTGCTGGATTTCAGTTGTCGTGGTCTCCCCAAAAATAGTAACTTTACTGAAAACAAGGCTCTTTTTTGTTGCCATTTCCCCCCTCTTACTTTTTCCTCCGCTGTTTTAAAAACACGATTAGCTAATCAATTAGCCCTAAATGCGTTCCAGTGCGGCTCATATACTACACGTTTTATTAGATTTTATTTGCTCTTTGATGATATACTGTATTCACAAGTTCAATAGTTCGGCTATAATAATTAAAAGAAAATGATATAAGTGCAACTGAGTAGCTCAGGATTTACAGTTATTGGAAATACTGGAGCGATATTAACAAGCTCGCTGGGACTCGCTTCGAGGTAAGAGCCAATTTCTTGTAAATCATATGACAAACGTGAAGCAATGCACAGATTTACGGGGGTAGACGTGAAACTCGCCCGCGAGTTTTGAAAGTCGTAGCGTTTTCAGTATCAAAACTAAATAAAATTGCAGATTTGTCCGACCTAAATATATTCCGATGGAAACGAATATTTATTCAATTTAATGCTGTCCAACAAAAACAAATAATTTGAACAAAAATGTATGCATGTTTATTTTATTGTTTTTAATGTAGGCCTACTTCTCAGAGGAGTAATAACACTAATAATAGCAGTTAAATCGTGAAGATTCATTTTACGTGTAAATAAATAATACTATCAGTATTCAGAGGTAATGGATTTGCATGCATTCAGTTCGAATGAGGTTGTGTCCCAACGGGATGGCCGACGTGAAAAAGAAAAATAGCCAATTATTTTTCCGTTTGAAGAAACCTGTGATGCTTCTTGGATCAGACAGTCGGATGTGAGAAACCAAAAGAACCGGAATTAAACGATATTAATACAGAGGTGGGTGGGAGAAGAAATGCAAATAAACCAGACACTAGAAACTTATTTACTGTGGGTTAATTCGTTGCAGGCTGAATAAATAAGTTGTTTGTTGCATTTATTGCACATTTAAATGTAAAATAAAGCTTTATCATCATAATAAATAATAATAAATTCTGCAAATGTATTAGTTGCATTTGAAAATATATATAATTGTATTTGCAAACTTACCAAGCCTCCAGGGTCCTCCGGTGTTTCTAATTAAAAAGCTTCAAGACAAGAAAGTATTAAAAACTTAAGACAAAATCAGCACAGATAACCGGTGAAGCTGTAAACAGCAAACGGCATCATGCTGCGTTTG
The DNA here is from genome assembly GCF_041146795.1 of Maylandia zebra. Lineage (NCBI taxonomy): Eukaryota > Metazoa > Chordata > Actinopteri > Cichliformes > Cichlidae > Maylandia > Maylandia zebra. Next base: position 12,469,454 of record NC_135177.1, on the reverse strand, counting down.
TGTCCGGAAAAATAATAATAAGGCAGCAGAGTTTATAATAAAACCGGAGCCATGCGGAGGCGGACTGATCGGAGCGCAGAGACGCAGTCCCGCTTTCACCGCTGCTCTCTCCTTGTGGCCATGACGCGCAGACAGCAGCCTCTTTTATCAGATCTCCCTCCGATCACCAGGGGAGGGGCAGGGGATCCTCAGCATCACAGCCAAGGTGTGTAAAAGCGAAGCTGCTTCCAAATCCAGCCGTGAATTGCTCCCATCTTCTAATCTTAAACAAAGACATCAGCAGAATAAAATAACAGGGCAAAGTCAGTTGTGCTGGGCTTATGGCAACCTGAGTGTGTTAGACAGTCATATAGGTAATAAGGTGACTGATTGTGAAAGTTGTTGTCTATGAAGAAAAGAGATGAGGGATTTGGAGTCTTTGTCAACATACCACACTGAAGTTTTAGATGAGAGATACATGAAATTAGCAACACCCAAGAAAAGTGAGTAAAAGTAAACTCAGGAAACCGGGCAGTCCACGTTTTAACCAGCAGTGGTATATGAAACATGTCAGAGTATAAAGAAGCTGTTTACCACTATGAACATGATAAATGTTTTTGTTTTGGTTTGGGGTTTTTTTCTCCTGGATAACAGCATGTATGAAAAGCACTTCTGCAGAGGTTACAGATACTCTATTTGCTCAGCGCTAATGTGCTAATGAGGATGGAGAGTGAGGAGCCCCACCTATAAGAGCAACCAAGTGAAGAGGGTCATATTGCTGCTTTGAGATTTAGTCATAACTGAGCTAAATAAATATATGAGATAGAAAGACATTCATGTCTTTCAACCTAAGTGACGCTGGAGCCAAAGGTAATTTTATTCCACATATCTGCAGAAGGAGACGTTTACCGTGGAATTCACATACAAATCTACCTCTTGACTGTCTCCTTTGTAAAAGTAAAAGGCCATAAAACTCAGAGGAGGCTCGTGTAAGATTGTTTCCTCTCTTTGACTTTTTTTTTTTGTCTTTCCACTTTTAAGTTCAAAGGAAAAAATCCAATCCAGACCTTGACTCATGCTGAGTTACCCTTTCAATGGCACACCTTTTCAACATCTTAAATGCCCACTCGTTTCTCCTCAGTAGACAACACTTGGTTGGAAGTTAACATGACAAAGACAAAGTGAGAGGATTAGTGAAGCGGCTGAACTCACCACACATCAAACAGGACAAATGAAAACTATCTTAACTGCAAACAGTGGAATACGCTTCTGTTGTTTGTGCTGATAAACGGATTGATTTGTTTTGATTGTTTCACGGAATCGATGAATATGGAGGTAGAATTCACAGTTTTTTTGGTCTTGGGTTTCTGTGGCGCTAAACTTCCTCTGAACTTAAAGTATTTCCACCCGGCTAACTGTTTCCATCTTCACCAGCCATACAACAGGCTTGATTGAACTTATTTTTTTATAATTGTTAGTATATATAACTCCCCAAATAGATCATTTTCTAAGGTATTTTTTAAAAAAGCCACTCTCTTTGTAGTGCCGCTTTGTAGTGATTTAAAATTAAAAGAAAACTTAATTGAACTTTCTTCCCATTTACTTTCTCTTTCTCAATTTAGCATACTATCAATCTGACACAGCAACACATGTGATCACCTGTTTTGATGGTAAAATCTATGAGTCACAAGTGAGAAAGCAGATTCTCGAAAAGTTTCTAAATATACTTCTATTTTTCCCAGGAGTGCAGGGACTTGCACATTGACGTGTGAGGAACAGTAAAAGAAGAGAGAAAAAAAGGCATTACCTGCCTTTAAAATCTTCTCCTTCTGGCAAGAAAAATGTGCCTCTATGTATTTTATATAGTTGGATGTTTAACCTTATGGAGGGCGATGTGTATGTGCAGTGTTTGATACTCAGAGGGTGTTTTCACACTCATGCGCTGAAGGAGGAATGCATGTCAGCATTCAGATTAACCATCAGTTCAACATAATGCATTTTAAAAAAAATCTAATAATTAAAAATGCGGTTTTGTGGCATCATGAATTTCGAGCCAGTGAGCATAAAGTGAAATTCTGAATATTTTAAAGAACTGTTAAAATACTGACTAAAAATGTTGTTCAAAGTAGATTACTTGTGTATTTTTAATCAAATGAGTTTATCTCATTGCAAAAACATACTTCAATGATTTTATTACACCATGCAGCTACCTTATTGTTATGTGTCACTGGGCCGATCGTCTGTGGAATAGCCTCACTCTCTGTCACGCTCAGTGAACACCTTCCCCTAGCTGTGCCTCCTGTTTGACACGTCTAAAGGGCTGTTTCTGACATCTTGCCATTCTGCTGGTTCCCCCTCCCTGCAGCGCTCGTGCATGCGGGAGGAAAAAAGCTGGTGACCTGGCCATTGCTGCCTTGCCCTAGGCCACTGCCACCCTGCTGGCAGCAGAACGTCTGCTGGTCTGAGGCCATGCCAGGAACCCTGCCCACCATGGCTTGTGATGTCACGACAGATTCTGTCTCAGACAAAAGCTCTGATTGGCTCAGAGGGTTTGTATTTCTCACTTTCTGGGAACTGCCCTCTCGGCACTTCACAGACATAGAAATCAAATTAATTATCACTTTAATTGAATGTAATCTCAGCTTTCTGTCCTCTATAGCTGATCAGCTGCATTCCCAGATCATACAGGAAACCAGAAATATGTTCTCCGCGCACATATGGGATGTAATTTGCATATTGGATGGGGAGTTAGTACTGCATGAAAAGTTTTTTTTCACCAGATCCAAAGTAAACTTTTACATACATATCTAAATCCATCTGTAACAAAAATATTTATATATCATAACAGTAGATATTGCAGACACAGCTATACTGAGCACAATGATGACTAGATAGATGGCTGATGTAGCTATTTCCTAGAGGATAGTCCTCTCTAATACAGTCACCAGTAAGGATTGTTATAGCAGGGTTTAATTGGGCATCTAGCTACACGTTTCCTCTTTCCTCCCCTTTGCTTACATTTATGGTTTGGTCCTACATCCTGTTAAGAGCAGCAGCAGGAGTGGACCATCACATTTGGTGCTCAGCGTGGGGGCAGTTGGGGGAACTGTCATGTTCCAGCTATCCCACGGAGATGCACTTCTGCCTCTCTGTGAAGATTTGGTGGGTTCTCATTTGCATTTGCTAATGAGATCCCGTTTGCATGACTTTATACTGGGAGGCTATCTCTCTGAATATCTCTTTACAAATACAGGAGGTGGATGAAGTCCTGTTTATTTAACCTTTATTTACCAATTAGTCCCATTGGGAAGTCTTTTTTGGGGGGCAAAACACCGGCATGGTAAAGTAGTGGAGACAAATTATTTGACAAATCACACCATCTTAATATGTGAGTGGACGTGCTTTTACTTTTGGTTTCTAAAAGCGGGTGTTTCTCAGGAACCATGTTGTAATCTATCACCTTCACTTTGAGTCAGTGAAGTAACGGTTGTAACAGCTTCACGGTGATACTATTAATGCTTTTGTGCTGTCTGTCAACAAAGGTTATGTCTCCATGAACATGTAGTGCTAAGCTATCCTAGTCTGCGAAATGTGTCCAAACCAAAAGTTAAACACCTGTTATTTCTTGACTTTTATCGCTGGCATTTACAACAGCAGAGAATAAGAGGGCTCCGAGTCTCTGCCCTTGCCAGTCCGCCCCATTCACAACTTCCCACGCGTGCTTCATCTTCCCAGAAGCTTTCCTCAGCCAAGACCCATGACTTCCAAAATCACCTATCTGATGGGACGTTCTTAAAGTCGCAGGCCAAAAGCAATTAAGCCCTGTTTAGAGTGCAACGTTATTATCACCCAATCTGTACTGTTAAGAATTTCTGCCCACCAATCTGCCAGTGTCAGCAGCCCCAAAAGATAAGCACATTTGGTCCTGGGTCACAATCGAGAGCTGAATCCTCAGAGGCTGATGCATTTAAGATCATAAGCAAAAGTAACAAGGGAAATTAAAATGGCCTCAAAGAAGCCTTGAGTGCATGATGAGTGCACTCTTTGTTTCGTTTTTGAGGGAAAGTGGTTAGAATGACTAAGTCTTTACCGCACATATTAAAGCGACAACTGTTCTTGCTGCTTGGGTGCTGCTGAACGAAAGATTGCACACTAACCACTTAAAGGTAGCGGATCTCTCATCTGTGTCATTAAGACAACGATAGGTCGAACTGAGCGTAGCAGCGCTGCAGGAAAAGATTGGGTTTAACGATCAGCTGTTATGTACAAATTCTCTCATCAAACTCAATCTGTACACAGAGTGCACATCGAGATCTCCATATTTATCGACATAATAACAGTTAAAATAAATAAATAAATAAAAACCTCTGTATTTTTTAGAAAAGTGGCCCTCTCCAGCGAGGTGGAAAGAATATTTTCTGCATTAAGTCCCCTCTCATAACAGACAAACAGGACCCAGAGCGTGTTTTTTCCTCATATGGGGAATCTGCTGACTGTGGTATCACATTATGATTAACAATTTAACTATGATCCCCGTCTTTCCCATTGTTATTCCACAGATGACTGGGAGTAAGGGCGAAATGCCAGCGACGGCACGCAGGCTTCATTAGATTCATTGATTGATTTATTGTTTTCCATGGTTGTAATCACTTCCCCCAAGGTAATTTGTGAGCTCTTTATGGTTCAGAGGTATAATCCTGAGAGTTAATTAATCGGCTTTGTTTAGAAGTTTGGAAGTAGAAATGAACCTCGGAATTGGTAACAGCTAGGAACAAAACTGCATGTGTGACTTAGAATTCCTTGTTTACCACCACAAAGGATCAAAACTAAGAAGGTAATAATTAGATTGGGGGTGATTTGTAGATCTTTTGCATTTACCTTCAGCCCTCTTTATCCGTTTTTTTTTTCAACTTGACAAATCCAAAGTTGGAAATTTGCCATATCTTGGAAATCTCCAGATTTTTAATTAAAACCACTTGTTACGGACTTTAGCACACAATAAAGAATCACTAGCACTAGACAGTTTAATGACAAATCAGTGTAAATTATTCATGAAATTGAAACACAATTCAAAATTGAAAGCACTGAAATTCACAAAATATGTTCAAATATATGCAGAAAGCGGCGTTTGTACAGCATGTTCTTACTTCTAGAGCAATATTCTTCACTTTAATCAGCCTTCTCTGTCCACGGGGGGGGGGGCGCAGCAAGCATTGCTCCTCTTAGCTGAACAGGAGCATTATAAACCAAGGATCACATAATGGAGTTATGTTCTAAACCAAATTTTTACCACGACCTAAAGTAACACACATTCCTAGCCCCTGTTCAATACAGTGGAAAGGGGCTTACCCCTCTAATATTATCTGGCCTTCGTCAGTCTTAATTGAGGTTTGGGCTTGCTTTAATTGGCTTTTTAATGATTTGTGAATGGGAGCTGCTGTTTATGGGTTAAGTGCATCTTAATCAGAGCTTTAATCCAGTCATTAACAGAGAAACATGAGGTGTCGAGAGCGTCAAGGAGAGGTTGATAATTGAGAGGCTGCTTCCTTGCTCCCCGTGCTGTGTGTGTGTATGTGTGAGTGTGTGCTTACTTCAGCTGTATTTTAGAGGAAAAAGCTTCCCGTTGGTGATGTCAGTAAAATTTTTCACGGCACCATAAAAGACAAACACTTTCTGTACATATTTTGCCACATCCTTATATTTTTGCTCTGATTATTTCAGAAGTAAAAATGATGATGATGAAAAATGATGAAAAACACCGGCTGAAATAAAAATCAGCAAAGAACTTTTCACATTTTCTTTATCTCAGTACATATATTTGTTTCCCCAATGATAATATTCTACGTATCAATACTGAAAGTAAAACTAGATTGGTTTTGTCCGCCCTCCCCTTTCCTCTCTGCTGTTCAGCTGTCACAATTTCTGAGTTTTTCTCACTGTATATTTTAGCACCTACCCCGCGTGAGGCCTGTGTGCTTCTATACCCCCACTCTCGTCCCCTTCTAATGCGTGCACGCATGGCGTGGAAACAACGAGCCTATATTGAATAAACATACTGTTTTTAGATAGGTTCCTAATTTGCATCATCCTTTGCGAAGTGTGTTTTTCACCAATTTTGGTGTAATTTATTACAGACTTACACACACCTTCTGATCCTATAAAAGCACTGTCAATTGCTCCCAAACCTTCAGTGCTAGTCACCCTCTTACAGCAGATCATCGACAAACAAAAATCTCAAAAATAGCCCACTCATACTCTGCTGGTGGCAAAGCAGCTGAGAAAATTAGGCTACCAGAGAGGCAGTGCATTTGGATCTTCTGAGGATTAAGCAAGTTTTAACTGTCACTGACTAACAAGTCAAGTCAAAAGAGTTAAAAGTAAAAAAAAGAAGAAAAAAAGGGTTTCTTTTAAAAATCACAGTAATTTGGACCCGGATCCAAAATCGCCAATACTTCTAAAACCTGGCCCATGTTTTAACCCCTCCTTTTTCCGTACATACTTCTGCTTTATGCAACACCATGTCCGCGTCATTGTGTCACTACTGTGCATATTTGTGTATTAATATAAAGTGCAAAGATGAGGTCCCGATGACGGGACGAATACTGTGGCCCCACTTTCACCACTAATCGAGTCTCCCTGTGAAAGTGTGAAAACATTTAGAGGCCATTAACAGCACAAGATGATACTTCCTCCCAGGTCAGCAGATCAAAGGCAGCTGTCAGCCCCGACAGGCAACGTCTCTCTCTGATGTTGACGACTCACCCTCAAGTATTCATTTCCGTAAGTTTCCAGTCCGTGCATGCATACAAAGATTAAGACTGGATCTGCAGGATACTGAGGAATATTAACTATGGGGCTGATAGCGTGATGACATAATGCTTCTCTTTTTAAGAGTCCAGACGGTGCTTTTGTGCATTTAGAAGTCACAAATGGGATTTTTCTTTTTCTTTTTTACCTCGAGCGTACACACAAACACACTTGCTTGCACGCACGCACACACGCTAGCACGCATACATGCTTACTTATGAGATGTTACAAAAACTTCTCTTTCTTCTCTCCATTAAAAAACTATCGATCTTTTGCTTTGGCTTCTCTGCTTGATGGTTTTTTTCCCCCCATCATAATGGAAAGTCTCCCTGGCCATTTCTTCAGCCTATTCTTCATTTGGAGTAATTATAGATGGAGAGGTAAAAGATGTTTTTTTCCTCCCCCCTCTCTTTTCTTTTCTCCTTCTTGCCTATCTTTCTCTCCCCTGCGTGCATTCAAAGGAGCTCTCACCACTGCATTCTTATTAGGGACATGTCTGAAAGGCTCTCCGCAGCATGTGGTGTCCTCTGACCATCCGTTATGGCTGCTTTTTGTTGGCATTAACAAGCCGAGCAGCCAAGGATAGCTTTTCAACAGGTACAAACTTTTCCTTTTAGATAATTAACTGCATTCAGACACTCAGCGCAGTGTAGGCAATGTGGGTGCAGAAGCCCAGAGAGGATCATATTTGAGGGGGAAAAAAGGAACAGAGAAAGGAAAGGGAGATGGAGGAAAAAAAAAAAAAAAAACTTCATCAAAAGACAAGATGTTCTCTTTGGTGTTGTTTAGTGCTAGTGGATTCTATACCAAACTCCTATTCAAATAGTGTGGTCTGCTTTTCTGCTCCCCTCCTCGTCCTCGTGTCTGTCCTCTCCGTCTTTTTTATCAAGATGGACCGTGAGATGAGGGAAAACTTTGGTCATTGTAGAATGGTCAAAGGTGTGCTGGCTTAATGAATGGAAGAAACAAGAGAAGAGCTTTCCCTCGTTCCTCTTTGCCTCGCCGCAAAAAGCCACAGGATGCCTCCTGAAGAAGGCCTCCTTCATCCATTGCCGTCTCGTCTCTTGTTAAAAGGGGCATAAAGCGAAGGCAGAGGGGAAAAGTAATTTTCTTTTTCCCGTCTATCCATTCTTTTGGTGAGTTTCTTCTATTTTTTGCTGTGTACTTTTATAAAGCTTATAATTATCTTGGTGAGAGGTCCTCAAGCGAGAACGAATGGGGTCTTTGTACCCTTCTCTCTTCAGCCCTCTCCTGGAAGCCATATTAACATTCGGTCTTCCCCCTTTACAGATGCAGTGAAAAAGCCAGATGTGTCTCCTGTAATGGAAAAGAAAAGGGGGGGAAAAAACTTTCAACAATTTCACTTTACAAATGGACAGGACTGAAGTATCAGCTATCAAATGTTGTATTCACCACATGTGATGTGCTTCACTACAGCACTGTTATGCAAAACAAGGGCCGACGGGTCTTTTTTTCTCCCGTCGTCACCTCTTTTGTTTAAAGTGTTTATTAGAAGTATAAGAGAGATGAAGCAGACAGGGCAACAGCGACGCCTTTGCTGACCTGGCGGCAGAGATCGCTGGTTTAGGATGACACTCTGCTCCTTCACCATCCATCTGTAGCCCTTCCTCCGCTCACCTGCCCCTCCCTCAGTCCCTCTAACCTCCATCCCCAACTCTTCTGGCTGATTACTCCTAATGTAATTTTAATTAAAAACTGTGGTGTCAAAGGGTTTAGCCTGCCTGAGAAGCGGGTGCAGATTGTGGCACAGTGGCAGACCCCTTCACTTGCTTGAGAGGAAATGCATCCTGACATTGCTCGGGTGGTGCCAACACAACTAGAGCCAAGGTAAAATAAAAAGGCTTTCTGTTTTACTTAAATATTGTTATGCTGCAGGAAAAGAATCGTGGATCTTTTCTTTTACTTTTTTGTTTCAATTTGATTGGACACTGTATTGGATTGTGTAAGTTATGTGAACGTTCATTTACAAACAATATGCTAGTAATTCTCCATACCTGTAGGCCTGATATGCATTAACCTGTTATCCAGGCATACATACATACATATAGTCTGGATAACAGGCATGGACAGTTTACAAATTACTCAATTAATCAATTTGTTTCTCAGTCTTTATTTCTGCAAAAATACTGAGTCCAATATATTAGCAGCAATGACTAGAAGTCAGGAAAGGTGAAGCTATCCTGGAGGGAGTCATCCTAATATAATGATGTTTAGTTGACATTGACAATAATTGCTGGAGCCAAATGTCACAGGGGTGACCTGTGGAAGGTGCCCCACAGCAGGACTCAACAGCAGAAGTCTGCCTGTAGGTTTGTAATCCCCTCACCCGAGCCGTTGGATTATGTGCTCTCTATCGACCCTGAAGAGGCTCCCCGCGGCTTGGGCTTAAACACTCTCTAAAATCTCATCTCCACACCCCATCTGCCGGCTGAGCGATGTCTTGGAAGTCGAAGGAGTGGAGATGGGAGCAGGCGAGCAGACGGAGGAAATGAGAACACGCCTCCTACTCCTTGCTGTGGCTCTGCACCGCAGAGAAGAGCAGACTTTAGGAAAACACGCTATATATGTACAGTACAGATTTTTAAATATGCACATCAAAATTCCTATAACAGTTAGTTATAGGTTTGTGATTGTATTCACGTTTATATTGTTATTATTTATATTCTCCCTTAAATGAATTTGGAACCGTTCCTGATTGTTGTTGCTGTCAAAGTATTAAATTCTTTGTTGCCATTACACTCCATTAATATCTGTGTGTTAAATGGCTCCATTTCACAAATAAAAAAAGTTCAAACACTACAATAATTGCTTTTCTACAGATCAATGACCCTTTAACATTCTCTGACAGGGGCCTTGTTTTGTGGCCGTCAGTGGACAGTTGGAGGAGCTGGTGGTTGGCCCTGAGCAGTGAGGCATGTCGTAAGAGGGTTTAACTTTGCTAACCTCCTTCTGCCAGGTTCATGGGGCCCTGCTGTTTGGGTAATATTGGATCAGTGTTGGGAGGCCATGTCCCTGCCATATCAGTCAGCACGCTACTTGGGGTAGTAGCGCTTTCCTCTATGGAGCCAACTGGACTTGTTCAGGATTCAATTTCTATGTTTTTTTTATATTTCATGTTTTTGAAATTCCTCGAACGTAGAATTTCATATGCGTTTAAGCCACATCAAGAAAGATTTGTTGACATCTCCGACAACAAATACTCTCTCACATAACAGAACAAAAACATGTGGGCCCATAGCAGTGAGTTAATTAGAAGCCAGGACAACAAATATTTTTCATGTAATTAGGAGTTCTCTTAAAGTTAATGTTCCAGTGTGTAACCAGTCCACAAACAGTACATTATATGTACTTTGTACGTGTGTTTTACCACAACCGCTTTTTTCACAAGAAAAAAAATAAAACCCACTGATAGAAAAGGGGAACCAGGGACTCTTTCACAAAGTAAATTAGGAAGTAGATTTGTAAAAGTATGTAGGTACTTTTGGCACAATACCACTTTTCTTTTTTTAAATACAGCCTATAAGAAAAAGAAATATCGTTAAGCACCTCTGCATTAGCTGTCTTTTCCCTTCCTTGTATTAAATAGTGAATGCAGCCAAACCACTAGTGGTAACATTAAAAAACAAACAAAAAAAACATGGAGTCAGAAGGAAACCACTCAACCTGAAAAATTCAAAGTATGCACCATACGTGGTCTTGGCCCGTTTAGGTACAGCCAGCACTAGGATCATAGTAAAACAGCCACACACTGTATAGAGATGAAAAACAAACATTGTTTTATATTTGTTTCTACAGTGAAAATCAAGCTTTCATAGAGATATCTGATTTATCACGGGAAAAAAAAGATTTTGGTCAGAAAGCTGTTGAGTGCTCATAAATATCAAATATTTGTATATTGTAGACTTACATTACTTTTTTTTTCAAAACAGTTTTGCAGGATGACACGCACCACATAAAGCTCTTGTATTTGTCAAGAATTCAAGCGATATTAAAATATCATTTTTATCATATTTGCTTCAGTGGTTGTGCAATCATTCGTATGAGGCCCATTTGGCCCTGCTGTGGAAATTTGGCGAATGTTGCATATTGGAGGAGCTCTGCTGATATTAAAATCTGCAGATGCCCACCTGGTGTGAGAAGGGGTAGAAACAGAAGAGTGTGCTGTCTGGACTTGGAGGTGTGTATATCCATCTGTTCGTTTAAGTTCAAGGTTCAAGAAAATGAAATAAAAAGCATGTACACGTGTGCATACAGGTGATGGCCTGTGGTCTCTTTTTGTTAAAGGAGTGGGTTTTTTGTGCTTGTAGAAATCATAGATTTGCTCTTTCTGGTCTTTGATTTTCAGATGAAAAGGCTGTTTTTCTCCACAGAGGAAAGCGACAGCTTTACCGGTGTAAGGTCAGAGAGTCGTGAGAACTACAGGCAGACGGGCTAGAGATTCACTATATCGCCTCTGGCGGTGGTGGTGTGTGGGTGAGTGTGAGCTGTAAAGGTGCACTGGGTGTGTGTCTGTGTGGTTTGGATGTGGAGGTGGGTAGTTCACACCTGTTTCTTATCGTAGTCTGTATGTGTGAAGACTGTCTTTTTCTTAAAGGTGTGTATATGTCTGTGAGCTGGGTACCTGTTTCTTTGATTGAACAGGTGGGCCTTCTTTGCATGGGATCCAGACAGCCGATCCGCTGCACAGCTGACTGTGGTCAGGCTTACTGTGCGCAACACACAGGCTGTGGTTCAGGTACAGATACACTGTGGTTGGATGCTGACTTTCAGGAGTTGTTTTTCAATGATTTTGCTATGATTTTATTTCACAATTGCCACATGGTACAAATATTGTTTTAAAAACAAGTCTTACTGCTTGCATTAAAAATGTGTAGCCACTGTACATAGTTTGAGAGTACAGAAAAAAGCCCTGGCAGTTAAAACACACAAAACTAACAATGTAATTGTATTTGATGCAACATAGCTTACATAATAGTACGGTTTTTACAGCTTCAGCCTCTTAACCTACTTTATTTGGAAGACAGTCATCAGACAAACTGGGACGTTTATCCGAAGGTGTTTCTACAGTTATTTCATAATCATTTTTTAAACCTGAATACGCCCTTTTCAAAGTTGACACAAGGGGAAGTACAGGTGTTACTCTGAAAATAGTCATTGCAATGACATCCCTGTAAAAGTCTTTTGTTTGTGTGATCCAAAAAAGGAGATTAGACACATGAAAAAAAGACACCACTATACAGGCAGGTTAAAAGAAACTAGGCCATTTTTATACATATTGCACAGTGCCATTGCTTTTTCAACAAAAAGTAAGCAAAACTGTAGAATCAGTGTGTAAAAAAAACTAAACACACTCCATGATTCAAATTCGCGTAGTAACACTTTCAGCAGGAATAACTGGAAATATGTTTTCTATATGACTTTCTCTGTCTCTCACTTCACTGCGGGGAAATTTTGGTCCATTTTTTGCTGCAGTTCACTGAAGTTTGCCAGCATTTGCTTATGTACAGCATTTCAATCTGGCAACATCTTGATTCTTTTCTTTTTCAACTAGTCTGTAATAGATTTGCTGATGTGCTTGCAATCATTTTTCTGTTGCATGAATTAATTTTGGCTAAGTTTTCACTGTCAGGCAGATGACCTCAGATTTGAGTTTTTGGTATACTTTGGTATGCAGAGGAGTTCCTGCTTGACTCAGTGACTGCAAGGTGCCCGGGTGACTACAAAACAAGCTTAAATCATCACCCTCCACCACCATGCTGACAGTTGGTATGAGGTGTTAGTGCTGTTGTGCTGTATTTGGTTTTCACCAAACATGGTACTGTGCATTACGGCCAAACAACTCCACTTTTTCTGTCCAAAGGCCATTGTTGTGGTTTGTTCAGATGCAATTTTGAAAAGCCAAACTGCGCTGCCATGTTATTTTTAGAGAGAAGAGGCTTTCTCCTGGCAAGCCTTCAAAACAAACCATACTTGTTCAGTCTTTTTTTAATTGTGCTGTCATGAACTTTAACATTTAGCATGCTGACTGAGGACTATAGAGTCTGAGATATAGCTCTTGGGGTTTGGGTTTTTTTGCAGTTTCTCTCAGCATTGCATTGTGTGATCTTGGGATGAATTTGCTGGGACATCTATATCTGAGAAGATAGTGTTTTCCACTTGTGAGTAATCTTTCTCACTGCAGAGTGAAGGACAGATGATTAGAAACAGCCTTATAACCCTTCCCAGATTTATGAGCAGTAACTGTTACTAAAATCATTACCGATATCTTTTCTCCTTTCTAATGTGTGAAAACACACCTGGCGAAAAAAACTGCCAAAACTGCTGTTAAAAGAGGTGCTTGCACTTGTTTATGATCAGTTAGTGAAGTGCATTTAATTACCCTCCATGGAGGCAGTAAGGGTTTCACAGGAAAAAAGAAGCGACTGCATCTTAATTTTGTTTCAATTTTTGTTAAATAAATAATGACACAGTGTAATATGCTACGTGTTGTAGTTCATTTGGGGTTGCATTTACCTCATTTAAGACCTGTTAAGGACCGAATTATATTTAATATGTTTAGAAATGTAAAAACTTACTGTATTTTTACCATAACTGTATATGGCTTTTTGACAGGCTTATGGAGTTTTAATGTTTATGATCTGTGGTCGCATTAGGGTCTAAAAGAAAGTGAAATTTATTTTTACAGTGCAAAATGTTAATTACGTAATTAGTTGTAAAATGTAAACATTTAATATCATCATATGATTAATTCCTAAAAACCAGCACATTACATAAATAAATGTTTTTTCTGCATGATATAACTTGCACACCGTTGTTTACAAAGAGCACTTACATGGAGCTTCACACTCCCAATAACTTCAATTTGTGAAAAAACAGAGAACGTAAAAGCTTTCGTTTCATCATTTATAACGAAAAGAAAGAAAATAAAACAGAAAAATAAGTGTTTTGAAGCTCTAAATGTATATAGTTCTGTTTTCTTCTTGTTTAAGGGTTTTGATTCCACCTCCCATCTAGACCGGCAACTTACTGTGGCTGGTGCAATCACAATTAATCACAATTAATATTATTAGCATTACTAGTATTCCCTGAATCGCATTAGTGAATAAGAGATATTTCTAATAATAAAGGTTGTAACTGAGACTGTCTCTTTAATATGATAAAACATAAGAAATCCTTTTCCTCAGTCTTCCACAAAAATGAGCGTGGAGCTAAACCAGTAAGCATCACTCGGTCACCTGTAGCCTCCTGCTTCTCCGCCCAGAGTGACTCTGGGAATTGCAGTTTTTCAGGCCACCATACTACGTCAGCGGAAGTGTTTTGAGCGTTCGCGAGCTAGGTCACATTGATTCAGTGGGGGTAATGTTTTAAGAAACATCATCGCAATGGAGGCAACAAATACAGGTATTAAAGTCCGTAATGCTCTCAAATGCTTTTCGTGTATTTCGTGGCATACTTTTAATCAAAGCTGTCCGAGTTAGCGCGTTCTTTATTGGCTGTATTGAACTGTAATGGACCTGAGACGCTATAATAACGTTAGCTAAATGCACTTAAAGAGGCTGTCGCCACTCTAAAGGAAAATGCTGAGTTAATTACTCATAAAGGAGAACTTCTGTGCCCAGCGTCTCAGTTAATGGTCCTAAACATGCCTCGCCTTTAGCTGCGTGCGGTAACCCGCGTTTAACGACAGTTGAGCACAAGCACGCATGTCTCCCACGTACACCTATGATAATTAAGGGAAATCATATTCAGTAGGCTTGATGCGGTTGATGCTTATTGTGATGCTTACTTGTGATACTCACATTTGCTTTGCTTTGCTCTGCCGTGTCAGAGGAAGCCCATCTGAGGCATGTGGAGAAGGATGTGCTGATCCCCAAGAAGATGAGGGAGAAAGCCAAGGAGCTCTGTGCTGACAAGGTTGAAGGTGGGATTTTCTCCTGTCCACACTAAAGTGTCGCTCAGGAATCGACTTTACACAGCAGGGTCACTTTTTAAGGAGGCCGTTTTGAACTGTCACAGTCAAGAAACATATGCCAGTTCACCTAATTGTTCCAGTAAGCCATTAGAGTCAACCAGCATACAACTGAACCCAAATAGAAAGCAGCCATCATTAAAACGTGTGTTTGTGCACTGCCTTATGTCAAACAGCTTTTAGTTTAAAAAAAAGCAGAGATCTTGGTTAAATCTGTGCCTCAAAGAGACTTTTCTTTGGTCTTCAGTAAGAACCAGAGTACCCAGAGCTTTGATTGGGATTGACTAGAAAAGTTTGAAAATTCAAGTTGCTAACTATAACACTGTGATGCTAGTCAACAAAACGAGGGCGAACATCAACATTTGCCTAATTTCACAATTGGCAGTAAGATGGAAATGGAAGTAATTCAGTCTAACTTGTCTACTTTGTTTGTTTCTTTTTCTAAATTATTTTTGATTTGCCACAGTTGGAAAGGTATAGGTTAAAAATAGAAATGTATTGTAACCAATGGATGTACTGGTAGCTGCTTTATCTTCAGGCCCTGGGTATATCCTGGTTCATGGTGACACTACAGTGATTCAGCTGCACAGTGATCATAGGTACCTAAAATATCTCAAGTTCTATCAAAACCAAAGTAAAAAAAACAAAACACAATGATAACTGACCACTGACTTGAGTATATGCCATTGACAGGCTAATTAGCTTAGTGTCCTGTACATCCATCACGTCAACAAACTTTTTCTGTTTTTTCTTCTTTTTTTTTAAGGCTGGAGCCTATCCCAGCTGTCCCTGCGTGAGAGCCCAGTTATACCATGTGTAGGTCACCAGTCTTTTAGATGGTTAGCACAGAGAGATACATTCACACCAATGGCAAATTTACAATACTTGGAAAGAGGGAAGGGTGTAACATTGCTGTTCTTAATTTGTCTTTTAATGCAGGGTTGTCAAAAATGTGGCCCACAACACAATTTTATATGTCAAGAGAGACTTTATTTTGTTGGACAAACCATGCAGCCAGTCACACGCAAAGGCAGATTGGGATCATAGCGTTAAATGAAAGAAAGGAGGAGGGCAAGTTCTGAAGACAGCAAGTGTAGTGGTTCAGGCCAGGTACACAGAGACACAGGGAAGCTGGATTTAAATGCAAGCATGTCAGGAAAAAGTGAAGAAATGAGTGAAAACGTAAAGTGAGCAGCATCTGGCTGCATTTCAACGATCTTGGGTTTCACAGGCCTGAATGTGCGCTTGAAGCCATTTATAATTCTTAACTTGTTTGATCTGCTGCTCACCACAATCAAGCACAAGCAGGAATTTTGGACTTTTAACTGTATTTTCAAAAGTTTTACAGCTTTTCATACTGATAAAAACCTCCCTTATGGCCATTCATACTACACAAAGTAATAGGCAATAAACAATTAACCTCTTAAACCGCAATGCTCCCAGTAACAGAGGCAAGAAGGAGAGCATCTGCTTTAATGGGATTTGCCACCAGATCTGTTATTTTAATATAGACCCGTGTGGTATCCACAGAAATGTTAAAATCTCAGCTAAAAGCTTACAAAACAATTTCAACAATCACCAAACAGCTAAAATATTAAACGATTAAACAGCAGGTAAATAGATTCGGAAAAAAGATGTAAAACCAAAGGGTGAATCCCCCCGTTCACCCGACGACATGTACATGGACATGCCGTCAGGTGCTGAAAGCCAACATCTCCCAGATTCCAGAACCCGCAGGTCTCATCACTCTCCAAACAAAATTCAGCTGAACGGCAGCAAAACAGACCAAAATCCTGCTTTATGTTTAAAGAAACACTTTAATGAATCCTCACTTACTTTTGCCGTCTTGCTTCCACCACGATAAAATCGCACTTCCTGCACAGCTCTTTCTCCCTGTGTGCTTCAAGACTAGTTTCCCATCAGAAGTCTCTACTTTCTGCTTTATTTCCTTGCTAATAAGGCACCAGTCTGCCATTGCGTACAGCGCTGTTGGCCACTGTTTTGGCGTCCCCCCCCCCCCCCAAAAAAAATGACCCCTGACAAGAAAGCCCAACTCCTCCTACAATTTAAGTCCAAAGACTCATGCTGACAGCATGTCACAGCAGCCTTTTCTTTATCATGTAGAAAAACATTTAAATATGTAGTTTCTTTGCACTGATAGAAAAGGGAGTTTCACCTGTCCGGTCCACTTAAGATCAAAGTGAGCTATATGTGGCCCTCGTGTAAAATGAGTTTGTGTTCACATTAAAGCAGGGGTGTCAATCTATCAATCTTTTAGAGAAATGACTTGATGTCATTGCAGACACTGAGGGTGAGGTAAAATGTTGTAGTTAATGCTGTTCATGTTATACAGTGGTTAGCTTAGCAACTCAGCAGTATGCACAGGAGACATGCCGGGGCATTGGTGTTTCATTGTTTACACAGAATTGATCTGTATGAAGCATGATTTGGGCTGGTTCAAGTAACTTCAAGGTTAACATTGGGTTTTCTGTTTTATGAAGGCGATCATTCCTTACTTGGGTGCATCACCGTGGTAACATGGTTAGGGAATCTATCCAAACCTACCTGGCCCTGTGCGAAACATAATTAAACTTTTAATTTTTTGAGCCCTGTTATATTTGGTGTAAAAATGAACACATCGTTTCATAAAAAGTACCAGCCATCGAACATGGTCTGCGCCTGCTGCTGTTTTAGCACCTGGATGAGTTACTGCGATTGATGGAGTCATGAATTGTGCTCTCTAACAAATCTTAAAGGCTCTTAAGTTCAATTCAAATTTCTCCAAAGAAGAGTGGGTCAAAATTCTTCTACACCCACAAGTCAGCTATTCACCTGCTAGTCAGGCTCTCCATTTTTATTGGTCAGATGCTGTCAGCGCCACACCTTTAGTGTGAATGCGCTCGTTGTTAAACCCTGGCTTTCCTCCCTGACTTAATATCAATAATCACCTTCGTCTTATTGGATGCTCAATCATCCAGGTAAGTAAATCTCCAAAAGTTTATTCTGTTCATCTGGATTTAGCGGGTTTTTTTTTTTTTGGTTTTTCTTTAATCAATTTTATATCATGCTTTTTATTTGTTTTTGTTCTTTAATGTCTCTGTAAAGCACTTTGAATCACCTTGTTGTTGAATTGTGCTATATAAATAAACTTGCCTTGGCTTCAGTGGGAGAAACGTTTCGCTGACTTCCTAGCGCATTGTTCCTTCAGTGGGCTGGTTTCAGTCATTATGCAAATGTACTGTTTATAAGATTGGGGAAACCTGCAGTCAGCTGAGACTGAAGAAGTCACTTGGATGAGTGACGAAACGTTTCTCGCACTGAAAACGCTCCGTCCCAATGAACAGAATCAACTTTTGGAGAATAATCACCTTTGCGTGACCACTTAGCCTTGTTGCTTATGTTAAGTAAAGCCAGATGAGAGGGGTATGTTGCTTTATATTTCAGGCCTTGGGGAGCTCATTGAAACATGACAGCAAAATAATTAGACGCCATCAGACTGATAGAAGAGTCTAAGAGAGGCTTCAAGAATGGAAGCATAAACTTAAAGCGTTATTAAAACGTTGTTCTTCAAAATGGGGACTGCATGTGGCGCTGCATGTTGCTGCCCCCATTTTTGTGTCATATTGCAACATTGCATCTTTCCTTCCTCAGGAATTTACTTTACTCTTGACCTTCTTGAATCAGACCCTTCTACTTCTTCTTCTTTCCGGTATTGAGTAGCAGGCTAATTGGCATTACAGCAGTTGCCTCTTTATCTACACAGACGCACGCACGCACTTGGCTACACCTCTGCTCCAGTGTGCCCCGTTTACTGCAGCAACACATCAGCCCGACAGTCACGGTTTTATGTGGTTTTTAGAAATCTGATGACAGCTTCTATGAGCTAGGGTGTACTGCTCACACGAGGAGGCAGACAGAGGTGATGGGACATACATGGCTGGGCTGTGGGTAGTGGAAACCCCCCTCACATTACAAGTTTCTCGTCCCACTCATTTTCACACCTTCATCCTCCGCCCTCAATCATCTATTCTGTCTGTTTGTGTCTGCACTACTGGGCTCCTGTGTGTGTGTGTGCGTCTGTGATTGTGTTTTACAAAGACAGTGCCAAAAAAAAAAGAACCAACACAATCTACAAGTATGTTTTCCTGTGTTATTGGTATCTGCATATATGCCTCTGCACACCCCACAGTTGTGTATTGTAGGCTTTGTTGTTCACGCAGATATGTAGCACTGACCTGTACAGAACTCCTTTTGTAGTTTCACCTGATGAGTTTTCCTACTACGCTGATGATTCATGTCAGGACTCACATGCCTTTCAGAGTCTTAAGTTTTTGAACAACCCCCACACGTTCATTTTGATTACTGTTGTGTTTTTGCAGAAAAGTGATTGGCTGCTAATTGAATTCCTTAAATTTAAGGTCCGGATCACAAAATCAAAAATGTGGACAAAAGGTGGGGAAACAAGAATGAATGAATGAATGGATTTTTCAGTTTGTCGGTTAGAAATGAATAAATCCTGCTCAAGATCCTAACATTTATTTTCTACCATAACTAATTATGTATAAGGTCTTTTTACACCACATCTTCCTCTAAAGTACCAAATCTCCCGAAATGTTCAAGCCTCATGCTTCTGCTTTCCACTAACTGCCACTTCTGCGTCGGTAAAAATGGCAAACCGAACGACCTCAAAGCGAAGGTGGCATCACACTTTTCTTCAGAAGGGCCTCTTTTCGCATGAAACCAGTCTCGTAGATTCGTCTCCTTATCCTAACTATTCATGTGCGATCAGAAACGCAGCCTCTATTAGTGCCGTGGGACAGGGATGAGGCGCTCTTTGATTAGATTAGTCGCACAGTTCTGCTTCTCTAAATTGGTTTTGCAGTTAGTCTGCATCCTCGTGAAAGAGTGTGTGATAACCATACTGATGCCGCAGATGAAGGTAATTACGATGTCAGCTGTTTGAAGGGGACACAGGGGCAGCGGTTTTAATTAAAGCCTCGAGAAAGAGCTTGCTAACAAGGTGGAGACTCACTCGTCGACACCTTGTTCAGTGCCTTTAATGTGGAAAATACCACTAACAGGGGCATGAAGTCACTGTTGCATCTTTATAGAAGAAGGGCTTCTCGTTTTGGGCTCCAGTTTTATTTTCCGGGCACAGGCACCAGCAATTGATGTTGGCCAGAGAAGAAGGAAGGCAGCAAAGGTTGAACATATCTAGTAAAACTGCAACCATTAGCAGCAATTCTTAAGTTTAACATTTCTGATAATATCTAGTCTGATTTCTGGAAAAGCTCCACTTACTTGTTCAGTTATTGTAAATAACCTTGTCTATCTCCAGGCCTCACTGGGCACCGTGTTCAGTGTAGCATTACCTATATTTAATTCTTGGGGGCATAGACGTGTGTATATTTGAGGATGGTGGGATGACTGTTACAGGGCTAATGTGGGAGCAGTGCGACCACAGATATAACCACTCTGTGGATAGTACGGTTAAGTTCAGTCCTCATATGAACAAGGAAACATGGGTTTCGGTTTGATAAGAGGCTTGGCAGGGTGACTTCCGACTGGGTTCCTTCTCGTGGAGATGGGGCCCGTCTCGGTTTGCTCGTAGCTATTCGTTTTCTTGTTTGCGGTAAAAAAAAAAAAAAGGTAGGCTCTTAATTGTGATTTTTGCTTTGAGGTTAGAGCTGGGCGATATATCGAGTTTTTAAAACATATCGATATATTTTTATACGAGATATAAGATGTGACAGTATCCTTTATATCGATATAGTCTATGTTACGTTATAATTATAGTTGTGGAGCCGCAAGTTTGCCTCTCTTTCGTCCACTTTTGTCTCTACGCAACGTTACTCCGCCTCGCCTTCACTGAAGACAACTCCCCCTCCTCCCCCATCGCTTCACGTGCAGGGAGCGACAAGACGGACACGGCAAATCTCCGTTAACGAGTTACTGCGCATCGCCCCATGCGTGGGGCTGGACGGCGTCAACGTGCTAACGAGCTAACCGTGCTAACGAGCTAACCGTGCTAACGAGCTAACCGCGCTAACGAGCTAACCCTAAAATCCTTTCATTCTCTCAAAAGTTGATAGCGCGCCTTATGTATGAATTCTGGTTGTGCTTGATGGCCGCGAACCGATTTTATGTGGTACACGGCGCTCAGCAATCTGTCAAAATGTTTGAGTACGACTTTGGTCAGCTACGGAGCTGCACCGCTTGATAGGTTGTCGGCGCATTACGGCTACCGAGGAGCTTCGCGGAGTGATACGTACTGTGCATCAACGTAATATTACCGTATTGTGTGTGTATAAGGACCATAAATGGCACCTGTAAGAGACGTGGTTATGAAGCGGATTTCAAACTCCAGGCTGTCAGTCACACAGCAAAACTTGGGAACAGAGCAGCTGTGAAATCTGTCTTTGTTATTACGCTCAGCGTCTTTTAGTTTATATTTTGACTGCACAATTGTGAGCTCTTTGTTTAGCACAAAAACAACCTTGTTTTCTTTTATTTATGGAGCATGATTATTTAATGAATGCTCATAATTTAATTTTGAGTAATTTTTCATGTACATCTGTGCTGTATGTTAATAAAAGTGCCTGTGTGACATCTGGGACACAGCTTTGACTAAGAACTCTCTTTTTGTTCTTACTTTATGGCTTAAAAAAAAAATATCGAGATATATATCTTATATCGCCATCCAGCTAAAAAATATCGAGATATGAATTTTGGGTCATATTGCCCAGCCCTATTTGAGGTTACTGTACACATTGAGCCAGTTTCCCTTTTTCTTTTTTTTTTGTTGTTGATTTGTCCTTTCTGACTTCTACACTCCTCTCTCTCCCTCCCTCCAGCCTTCAGCCACTGCTGTAAAGAGTCTGGTTTCTTCATGGTGTTTAAGTGTCGAGGGGAGAACGCAGCCCTGAAGGAATGTCTGACACGACAGTGAGTATTGTGCGACAACACTCATATAGAAAGGTGGCTCCCCATGTGTTATAACAGAATCACGCCAGTAGCTTTTACACACGCTTGCCTACTCTCTCCCACTCCTGTTGACTCTCTGAATTGCCGCCTGTAAAGTCTTAGTAATCTCAAAACCTATCAGAGTGATGAAGGTCTACCTTTTGTGTTCCACCAGCTACCAGGACCCCGCGTTTTTTGAAGAGTGCAAGCAGGAGTACATTCGAGAGAAGCTGGAATTTGAGAGGACGGGGATTCCAGCCAAGAACATGAAACAAAAACTTCCGACTAGCATGTAAAATAACAACACAACAAGCTTTATTTTTAAAGTGTACACAGACTTACACTCTGCCCAGAACTGCAGGATTACGTGGCAGTGCTATGGACAAGTGGTTGTATTTCTTGTAAAGCTACATGCTTATGCGTGAAAGGTGAGTGAAATTATTTGGATCATAAAGAGTGATCAGAATGTCACAAATATGTGATTGTACTGTGATATAGCAGCCACCTGGAAGAGTTTCAGTGCAGGGCAGCACATGGTGCGCAGCTGTAAACTGAGGGATGCTTTGCACCTGTTGAACCACTTGAACATGTGTCTATTGCTCCTGCAGTGACGGCACGAGTGACGAATCTGCTCAGTTGCCTTTGGCTGGACCCACAGCTTTGAAATTCACCTGCAGAAGTTGTTGTGTAATAACTTACAAAGGAATTGATTTTAAAAAAGAAGAGAAAAAAAAGTAATGGAAATCAGAGATGGAGATTTGTACACTATAACTTGGAGGTAATAATAAAACCCTGTGTGATCATGTGATTGTTGCAAATATTAGAAAATTTTAAGGGCAGTCAACATGAAATGTTTCTGAATAAAGGTTTAATATCTGTTTAACTCCATCAGACTTAAAAGATGTGTTTTTTATGATGGTTTGCATTTTTCAGCAGTGGGACTAAAGAGTCGCACGGTGAAAATTTCCTTTCTGTTTATTTAGTGTATTCGAAAGCAGGATCAACAGAACTATAAAAATTGTAAAAAGAAAAAAAGCTACAGCTGACTCAGTTTGTTCTTTTACATGTTCAGGACTTTTACCTCCAGTGGCTAAATTGAGCTAAATGCATACTTTTTTTGCATTAATAATTTTTTTGTTATGGTTATAATAAGAACCAATTTACCATTAGCAACCAGCATAAGTATGTATTGTATATAATCTACAACTGCTTATGTACTAATGGCACCGATGGAAAGAGTTGCTATAGAGGTCCTATATTACTACTGCTTTAAATAATAAGCTACAAAATTACAAATTATAAAATTAGATCATTACAAACATTAGCATGTTTAACATGACAATAGCCTGGGATTAAGGTTGATAGTGTAAAATTTTCTATAATTTTTTTTTAAACAATTTTCCCCCTCTACAATTTTGTTTCTAGAAACTAAAATTTTGTTTGAAATTGTGAAACAGGATTTAAAATTTAAGATAATTTAGGAAAAACAACTTTTTTTTTTCTTTTTTTTTTTTTAACATGGATGTTTCAATTCATCATTTAGGCTTTGTGGTACAGAGAAGGGCTTGCTGTCCCCTTTGCAGATATTTAGCTTTAAAAAAATGATTTAATCATCGTGGCTTTGTGTTCAGTGTTCAGTTTTAACAAACCACATAACATCATGCTTGAAGTGAAAACAGCGCAACCTCACGGTGTTGATTCCTTTCATTCATTTATTCGATCATATTTACAAACAGCCGGAAGTGCAGTAAATCTAAAATATAATCCATATCTACTGTACATTGCATTTTGGTTTGCAAATTGTTTACAGAAGTATGAAACTACTGCTGTAAAATAACATTTCTTAGAAATTAAGAACAAAAGACCACAATCATGATACAGATAAGAAAAAACTAAAACAAAGAAACTTACCCATGGGCCTTTGTGCTTTGTGCACCTATTTGTTAAGTCACATCTCATATTTAATCAGGTTATTACATTATTGTGTTGCCCCCAGCACAGGTAGCTCTTAGACATATCAGGCATCTTGGGGGAGAAAAAGCAAAAGCTAAGTTTTGGAGTGTATAACCATGTTTGGCAGAGTACTGAAGCCCACCATATACATTTATACAGATATGCACATTTCTTTCAGTTTCTTCTGTTTATTTGGTCTAAGATTCTTCAGTGCCCTTAGTTTATACTTTTTCACTACTGGGAGACCAGAGAGAGACTACCCTCAGTCCTAAACAGCAGGATTAACAATCAGCACAGTGCATAGTTCACATTTTCTAATGTTCAAAATGATGTGCCAAGTGTATGCGGTGCATTCTGCGAGTCCTTCAAAATAAATGCCGTGCTAAGAAACCAGCAATTCACAGCCTTACATCTACATGTCACTTCAGAGGTGAAAAAAGAAAGCAACACAATAGATGGTGTTGTCAGATACCAGACAGACTTGAGTTGTGAAGGTTATGAGAAATCATTGAACCTTCTCTCTCTTTACTTTGATATTAATCCACCTCAGTAAAAAGAAAACTTAATTAGCATTTCAAATTTGGAGCCAAAACCTGTAATTATCCTACAGTCAGTGTATGTATGTCTGTCTTCACCGTACAAAAACAAACACATCAACTCCTCCTACCAACACATCTCCTTCACATGACCATTAGACAAACATGGAACTACATACCCTCTGTAATTTACAGTGATCAAATGTAAAAAGACTTGCATTGGAGGAAGTACAGTTATACAAATTCTAGCACTATGCTGTGGCTCCAGTGATCAACAGCCACAGTTTATGGTGGAAGAGGCCCTATGATGAGATACAGATACAGGCACACTGTTGGATGTGAATATACACACACACATGCACGCACGTGCATGTGCTCACACACAAATTAAACTGCTTGTATGCATACTTGCACACAGTTATGCATGCGCATACAAGGACACAAACATGGACAAACTATTCTGTTGAGGATTTCTCATCAACTTTTTCTCTGCAAAGTCAGAAATGTTCACCGATGCGGTGAGCAGAGATGGCAGATTAATGAGTTTAAAGTCTTTACCTCAGAAAAAAAAGAAAAAGGCCTCATCTGGCCTCGTTTAGTTCCCACAACCAGGAGGTCCAGTCTCATCCGCCCCACAAAAGTGGTCTTATCACATTAAGGCAGGTAAGGTGGTAGCTATGTGGCAGGGTTGGAGAGTTTATTCATTGTTCCATTTGTTTATGTTCCATCAAATTTCTAACATTTATTTATCTTCCAATAAATTATTAATCATCTGTTCTCCCACTGTAACTTAATAAGGCTTGGCCCAATCTGTATGGGGAGGGCTCCTGGGGCTGCAGTTACTCATTGAGGACGAGGAGTTGGACGCAGCGGAGTGTCCCTCCCAGAACATGGCGTCACTGGGTTTTGGGGGACTGGGGAAGGATCGTGAACTGTCATCCAGAGAGGCCTGGTTCAGGGGAGGCGGGGGAAGTACAACGGAGCAGGCGTCGCTCCCAACCAGACCCTCTCCCGAACAACTCTGGGGGGGCCATGGGCCGTTGTACCAGCAGTCCTCCCTCAGACTATCTGGCAGCAGGGTGCCTGACGGACAGCCGGTGGGGGGGCAGGGGCGGCCAGAGCATGAGGGCAGTGGGGGGGCACTGGGGGGACGAGGCACTGATGGCCGAGGAACTGGGGGGTGGTTGTTCTTTTCCACGTCGTCCAGACACTGGACGGGAACTGTTGAGGCAGCTGCAGGAAGAGAGGAGGGTGAGTGCAAGAAAAAAAAAAGGATGAGGAAAAACGAGGGTAAAAGATAATCAAATGTTAGATGTGGTTGCACAAAACTGCATTTTTCTAGTGAGACCTGCACAGACAATCACTGCATGGACTGTGGCAATGTCCGTAAAACAAGCACAAATATTAGAGGCAATTGTTCAATTACCTTTTCTATCATTTTGGTGATACTTCAGTGACAAATTTCACTGTTGATTTAGTGACACTACTAGCTTTCAGTCATCACTGCCAAGTACTGAAAGCCTTACATAACGAATAAACAAATGCTGCCTGCCTTCACGTTAGACATGTTTACAAGCGATATGTCACTTAGACCAATGGTTCTTAATATTTAGAATGGTGAGCCTTTCATGACGTTGGAAATATTAAATAAAGATTGATCAATCTGACAGATCTTAAGTGGTGATTTTTGGCTGAATGCTATAACTTTGCAAAACCCTGCACGACTCCAAGATGGTTTTTTTTAGTAAATCTGGAAACTTTAAAAAGAATAATAATTTTATTGCACTTATTAGCAGTGTTTTACTAGACAGTAAAGGTGTTTGTTTTAATGAATTTCTCTAGCAAATAAAAATAGCGTGTTTTCTGTCATTTTAACTAAATGATGTCGGCAGCACAAATGAAATGCTCTTTCCTCACCCAGCTAAACACGTCTTTTTTTCTTTTCTTTTTTTTATTTAGCACTGAGATAACAACTCTGTATTTCTTTTCTTTTTTTTAACAAGTGGATTAAACTTTGGTTTCTAAAGCGGTTAAAAAAAAAAAATCTAAGCTCTGATCTCTAACTGTATAATAGACCTCAGTGTAAAAACAGAACCGGAGTAAAAATCGCACCCTGTGCAGCGGGCGGCGAGTTCCACAATGAAACCTTTGCACCATGTAAAAGTCACCGCTTGGGAATCAGTAAATAACAAAAGCAATAATTAGATTTTGTCCTCGAGAACAAAACCTAATCAGACCTGAACGCACAAACACATTTTCTTTCATTTCATACAAAGCATATCCTTACACAAATCACATGTCCTAATCTCACACAGACACATCATTGCTTTGCTTTCAAATCATCATCTTGAGCGAATAATAAAGTTTAAATGAGAGTATCTGCTCCTGCTTTTTTTTTTCCATACCTCTCTCCATCCACACATCTATCCATCCATCCCTCCCTGCTATGCTTCCATGAGATGGTCTCCTGAGTCTAGGATTTGAATAAAAGTGATTCCAAAGGAGGAACATTAGAAGAATACAGATACACAGTATGACTGAATAAATACATAGCACACCCCCCTCCTCCCTCTGCCCCGCTCCATTTCTTTTGCCGCTCCTGCTTTCCTCATTTCACTCCATCTGCTTCATCTAAGTTACAGGATTACCCTCTTATTCAGTGGAATAAATAGGGCAAGATTTATTTTCTTGCCATATTTCGTTCTAATTTTCACCTCCTGGTCTCCTCTTCTGACACTCCGAGGGAATCGACAACAGAGGTAATCCCTCCTAGGGTAGCATACATCATCACAGAGGGAGGGGAATGGAAGGATAGACCATTTCATGATGTCCTTTATCAAAGTGTTGGAGGACTTTGATAATATCCACAGTCTTATCACACTCTTATACAAACTGCAAAAAGAAGCAGGAGGAGAAAACTTCTTGGGAGGGGGAAAAAAACACTCCCGTTACTGAACAGAAGCAGTTCATTAGTTTCCCTGTTGTAATTACTTCAAGTACTCATTAACAGTGTTAGATCAGCTAAATGTGTTTGTCTCTCTATTAATTTACTCTGTAGTTACATCTACATACAATTGTTGCAATTTGTTTTCTTAATCTTTCATCATTTGTCCTCACTTCTTTAATAAGTTGCAAGCTTTTTTCAGGGGCTTGGGTAAGAACTGCATGTGTGTGCAGATGTGACGTACAACAACAACAACAACGTAGGGTTTGAGTTTTTCTTTTTAAGAGCCCTCTATGGGAGGTGGACTCTGCTTTGCTAATATAATGGCATGGGGAAAAGAATGAAAAACACACTGAGGTTAAATCAGATGTAAAGCAGATCAAATGTAAAAGATTAAATAAAATATATAAATATTGGGAAAAAATGAAATATGATAAGAACAGGATAAACATTCAAGAAAATGTCAAATAAAACAAACAAAAATATTACCTGGTTCCTAAAGGGAATGATATAAATGTCAATTATTTTTAGGGTAAAGACATGAAGAGACTGAATACATTTTGTATGGTTGCTTTTAGGAGGTTCATTTAGGTGGCGACCTACACAACAATGCATTAATGCTATAAAGGAGACTCCTCACTGTACAGGAGCTGAGGTGGTGTGAAAAGGACACAGTGGAGCACAGTTGATTATCACACGCACTAAAACAAACATTAAGCATGGGATGATTTGTATTCAGACACCAACTGTGGCGCAATCCTGAGCTCACTCACATTTCTGCAGATGTGCCTCACCTTGTCGCGTCTCACTGATCAGTGGCCTGAGTTTCCTAATCAGGCCTGTTTGGTGCTTCAGCTCTGAATGGAGACGGCCGACCTCAGAACACAGAGCTTTGTATGTCTGCTGCATGCTCTTCTCCCTACACAATAAACAAAGCATTTCACTTAAATGCAAGTTTCCTCAAAGCTGGTGTTAGAAACACCCAACTGTCAGACAGGATCTTGTGGTAAATATCATGAGCAGCTATAGAGTACGCTCAGGAAAAGGAAATATTTTAGAACAATCTTATTCTGAAGTCAAATTCACCTGTTCACTGAAATTTCACAATGCCAAAATGCCACCCATTATGTCAATTTTAGTCAAAAATTAGTGGATTAAATGTACATATAAGATTAATCTATTAAATAAATTATAGACATACCAAGGTGATCATGTGCTTCTTTGCTGACACAATTAATATCAGTGACTACAGTCAGACAATACTTAAGAAGAAAAACAACAACAAGTACTGGTTGATTTGATGCTTAATCAGCCAATAACATTATCTGTATTACAAACAAGAAGACAAAATAAATAAAAACAGTGATGTATTTAAGGATGGCAACACCTACAAAACACTCTTATAAAGATGCAAAATGTATCAGCACTTGTTTTGAGTCCTAACACCTGCCTCACACAGCAAAAAACATGAACAGAAAGCCTATGGTGGAAAAACTAGGTTTTTGTGGTGCTTAAAATAATTAAAAAGGTAGACAAATTATAACATTTTCTTTCTTAATAAATGTTAATAAATAAATTCCATACAGACGTTATGCATGTCAAAATTCTGGACTTAAATTTGACTTGTGTTGAGCACCCAAGTTTAGGGTCTAGCTCTTCATATACTTTTGAGGTTACCTCCACATCATGCTGCAGACATGCATGCAGTCTATGATGAGCAGATTCATAACGCTGCACCCTCCTCTAGTGGCCAAACAGGACAAGTACAATTGAAACTGTGGCCATACAGAGCACTGCATTCACAAGCTTTAGCTTTCAAAGCAAAGACATAAAAACAGTATATTCTGTAGTTTCGTGTAAACAGTGTTCCTACCTGATTCTCTGTAGTTTCATCAGGGCGGATCATTTAAAACTGATTTTTTTGCTTAAGACTGTGCTTTAGGCAAGACTTCCCATCTATTTACAGTTGCTTCGTAACTACAGGTTACAGAAATTATGGTTGGGCACTTTTTAATGATATTCATAAAACACTATACCTTGCATTATACTTTGCATCACAGGTCTGGTCCAAGTCTGGTCCGTTAAGGCCATGCGGCTCCCCCTAAAACAGAGTTAAGTTATGCAAAACAGAGAGTGGAGGTGCAGTCTCTTGGTTGTTTCGGACAACCCTCCCCCCCAAAAAAACCAAACAAATCTGCATCCTCCACTCCACAACAACTCACACTTATGTCCGTCTGTCTTTTAAGAGTTCATCTCCCAACTGTTAAAGATGTAGCATACCCACCCTGGCTTTGTCTTCACTACTGTGTTTCCCAGTGTCACCCTGTCTCTCTCTGCCCTAACACCTCTACCGATTTCTCCTCCTTTTGTTATGCGACAAGAGCGTCTCTCATCTCAAGCGCCCCCTCTATCCTGTTCTCTGAAACTCCTTCTTCCCTGTTTCACTCACCGCACTTCTCTCTAGTAGCCGATTGTTCTCCAGTGTCACCCTCTCCAGCTCTTCCTGCAGTTTGTGGATCTTTAGCTCAGTGTTGATCCTTTCCACCTGCCAGGAGTCCTGAGAGCTGTTCAGGCTCTTCATCACTGTGGACAAGCACGCAGAAAAACAGATGGAATTTGTGTTACAAATGGTACAAAAGGCATAATTAATTAAAGACACTGACTTTTACACTTTTAGCAACCAAATATTTTAACATCAGTTTAATCATAGAGCAACATTTTACATTTACATTTTCATAGAAAATCATAGGTAGTATGGAAGTAAAGGAGAATGGCACATGAGTCAAAATACTCGAGCCTGTCCTGTATTTAAATTGTACTTGAATCAACATATATGTTATATATAACCACAAAAAAACCAAATGTATGTTATCATATCATATAAATCAGGTTGCTGGATTTTTTCCCCTACTGACTATATGACACTATTTATTCTTCTAGTACTGTATTAGATAAAAGTGTTGAAATAAATGTAATTGTTACTCAGTTACTAATCACATTCTGGATGTCAAGGGTTCCTCTCAGCTTTAGGAGGATGTAAGTGTACCCTTTGGGATATTACAATTAGTTCTCATTATTTGAAAATGATACGATTTTGCTGGTTTCGTCAGACCTTCGACATTGCCTGCAATGGTTTTCAGTGTGAAGTGGGTAGGATAAGAGGCTACCAAAACAACTGGTGTTTGAGTAAAGAATCTGAGAACCGTGCCATGTTCATGACTGAGCATAAAATGGATTGACAGAAGGGCTGGTGCTGTGTCAGATGTAATGCAGGGGATGCTGGAATATGAATGACTGTTAACGCGCTCTAATGGCCGCAAGCTTCCGTTACAGAATAAGAGAAGTTACTTTCCTCTGAAGGGTGGCTGGTTAAGCAGGTGGGACATCCAGATCGAGAACAGACTGGAGTATCTGCAACTCTACTCCAAACAGGTGCCAGCTGAGATTTTTCAAACTTCTCATCAGGTTGTCGCTTCGAGGTATAATGGGCACACCCAACTAGTAGGTGATCCCAAGGTAGACCAAGAGCTCATAGAAGACATTATATAGCTTCTATGGTCTGAAAACATGTGGGAGAGAGGGACGTCTGAACTAGCTCAAATACTCTACTGCTACCATGGTTTAACTCATGAAAATGGATGGATGGAGATATTTTAAAGAGTAGATTATTACTTCGATTGTCCGACATAGCTAATTATCAAACAATTTCAGTCCTTGAATTTAATATGATTAAAATTCAGGAACAGGATTCTTTTCCTTGTATTTCATCCAAATCTCATGTGCTCTAAATGTCCACTATCTGTTTCATCAGAGGACAGAACCATTTCCACTGAACAGTTCAGAGACAGCAGGCCTGTGTACTCTACCTGTACCTTGGCTGGTGTCCATTTCTGTCCTCAGCTGAAGCAGCTCCACCTCTTTGGTGTGAAGCTGCTCCATCAGAATCCTTTCTCTCTCACTCGTCTCCCTTTTCTGACAGAGGAAAAAAAACAAAAAAACAAAACAGACAGTGAGCCAAAGAGCATGAAGGTAGAGTCAGTGTATTTAAAACAATGTTTCAAACTCTTACTTTTGCAGTCCCAGGTGGGCAAAAAAACCAAACTCTCTTTATTATCCTTATACTTGAAAATAAGCTACTGTCAGGTTTGGAAGACATTAAGCCTTTAAGCTTGGCTGCACTGTTAGTTTATGAGATGTTCAGATTAATCAGTAAAACGCACCAGTTTGTTAAGCTCCATCTGCAGGTCCTCCTTCTCTATATAGATACCTCGGTAAGCACTGAAGGCCTTGTTCACGTACTGGGGCCCCTCTGATGAATGAGCATCTGGCCTGAAAAGCTACAGTGGTGAAAGAAGAAATAACAGAGAAGAAAGTAGAGGAGAAAAAAAATGTTCAATTTAAAATGTTGCGGTAGGAAGTCACTTTCCTCCCACCACATCCTATCTTGATGGACCAAGTGCTGCAGCACATAAAACTAACACTGACAGATTTTAAACAAACAAGCTCGTGCTCTGCCCACATGTTGTGCCCAACTTTCGCTTCGGTCTGCAATCGGTATTAAGACCTTTGCTGTTCAAATAACTCACTCTCTCACTATATCCGTTTACTGGATCCTTTGTTCTTAATTCCAATTTCAAGAGCATTCTTCTCTGCTGAATATGAGCACAGTGTTTGCCAAAGACATACTTCTCCAGACCGCCTTTCTTTTTTAAACAGAGCACATTTATTTCTCATTGTTGGGTTTTTTCTGTTTTGACAACAGACAAACAATATTAATGATGCTGACATGCATACACTCCAAGAGGTTATTTTTCTTTTTTTCTTTTTTTTTTTTTTTTTGCAGTGAGATATTAGTATTTTGTGTTTGTCCATCATTCTGAAGTCGTGCACAATAGAAAAATCATTCATCTTTGTTCATAGGTCACCCTTTGTAAACATTGCTCTCTGGTTGTTTAGACAGCATGATAAGCTCTATGTTCTTAAATTTTGTCTCTCTCTCTCTTTTCTATCCCCATCTTCCCTTTGTTGTGCCATCCTCCTACTCTTTCCTACTCTATTCTTCCATCTATACCTTGTCTTCAAGCTGCTTCACTCTCTTCTTCAGCAGGGCATTGTCTCGCTCTGTCTCTCTCAGCCTCTTTTTGATGTCCTCGTATGCCGTGACCAGGGCAAAGTGGGAGGCGACCGATTCGTCACCGGCACACACCGACACAGGACTCTCAGCAGCAGTGGTGTAGGCTGTCTCATGTTTAAGGATGCAAATGTCATCATCCACTGCTGGGGAATCCATACCTACACAGGCCATATTCTGAGTCAGATAGAAGACCTGGAGGATACATGAAGAACTTCTTTAAATATCCTATATTTGTGTGAAGAAAAACAAAGTCAAACTATATTAGATTTATTATCATATTAAGAAATAAATATTTTCTATATTATCCAACAAACAGTCTACACTGTCAACTTGTTCTATTCATTCATAAGGCATTTAATGTCTGTAAGTAGAATTCTCCTAACAGTCAATGGTCTTTTTAAACCACAGTTTCACAAAAGAAGAAAGCCCCGCCAGAGGTTGACATCAGAAAAGCCCTAAAGACAACGAGAGGTTTTTAGCATGCAAAATCAGTTTGTTCACATATTGCATGCAATTTTGTGCTGGTGCTTCCTATTACCCTTGGGCACTTGACACTGGAATTACATGATTTTGATTTAACACCAGGGATGAATGTACTTGGAAGGTAGGTCCTCTTCAATTACCAACACTGAACAATAAAGGAGTCAGATCTGTAATAGTCTACAAAAGATCTACCCCCCAAAAAAGGCAATTTGCAATGTGTGATTTCCATAACATGTACATA
Source organism: Maylandia zebra (assembly GCF_041146795.1). NCBI lineage: Eukaryota > Metazoa > Chordata > Actinopteri > Cichliformes > Cichlidae > Maylandia > Maylandia zebra. The sequence goes on along the minus strand of NC_135177.1, from coordinate 12,436,424 downwards.
ACATTGTGTACACTAAGTTTCTGGCCTATGGCTTTGAATGAGAGGCTGAAAAAGAATTTATCAAAAAGAAACTTTAACTCTGCACATTTACAAAGAAATATCTCACACTGACTTGAATGCCTTTGTTAAAGGAAGTGCCAGCAGAGCTGACTTCCAGGAACGATATGAGTGTTTCAGTAAAGCTACTTGACATTTCCCCCACACCCTCCTGGATAATTTCTGCTCGGAGTAGCTCGGTTTCAGAGACGGTGCAGCTTCTTGATGATGTCAGCATGCAATGATGCAGCAAACACACAGGAGCCAAGTTTTTATCACTAAAGGCCTAAGCCTTTAGAAAAATAAGTTTAAGCAGAGTTACCGAATAGTTTGATAGACCCGCGGAGATGAATAGAAACGGAGAAATAGAGAGAAAAAGGAAAACTGCTGACTTTGACGACAGTCGGCATGAAAGCGAAAGCGACCCACAACAAGTACTTAAAAACGAAAGTGGACGTGAATCCAAAACAAGGCAAGAAGAGCGACGTAATTCCGTTAAGACTTCTCCACTTAAAACAGGAAAGCTAACAGCTAAAAATCTTATCTCAGCTGAAAAAACACAATCTTCCACACAAAGCGACAGCAGAAAACATCTATAATCGTTCTGAAAACAATCAATGGATTTCGCGTGTATACAAAGCTAACGTTACGCCGTTAGCTTCCGCGAACAGTGCTGACAAACACCAAACAACCCTGACGTCCGGTTGTGAAACAGCCAACAATAAGAATAACACAACAATTAAGCAACGGTCTTTAGAGAAACATAAATACATATCGACAGCTCCGCGCATCAAAATGATTGATCTATTATGATGATAACGGCTAGCTATGCTTGGCTAACGTCTTCTGGCTAGGTGCAGAAAAAGGATACGATTATTTTTTATTCTCGACTTTCAGTTACCGTGTTAAACGCTGTCCTCAGTTAGGTATCGACTGACCACATAGGACTGTCATTTAATTTGGAAAAAACAAGAGCTGGTTCAAGGAGAAAACAAAGAGACAAGGCTCGGCACTGGTGCCGTGTCTCGACCGAACTGACAGGTGAGAAAAACAAAAACTTCCGGGAGTCACTCCGCTGCTCAAGTCCTTTCAAAGTAAAAGCACAGTCTTAAAGAGCGTGTGCACTTTCTCACACACTGTTACGATCACCATAGCTCCCATTATCCTTTCCTCGGTATATGCATACCACACGCTTCATGAATTCTCCATAAAAATATAAATATTTGCTCCATGTTCTATACTTCCAACCTTTTATGTTTCTCATATGACTCCCCCCCCCCCCAAATGCTGCAACTCTAAACATATGAACCTGTGAAGGTTCTCAGTCATCCAGGTCATCGTAGTCAAAGGAGCTTGCAAAGAAAAGCGTCTGGACTTCTTTAAGTTGCTTGAAGACGTTTCACCTCTCATCCGAGAAGCTTCTTCAGTTCTAAGGTCAAATGGTGGAGAGTCCCAGATATAAACCTAGTGGGAGTGACCCCCCACAGAGGGACAAAAGGACCCCCTGATGATCCTCTAATCGCCTGAGCCAAGGTGGGAAACTAGGCGTGGGTCCCAATCAGCCAGAGTTTCGGGTGTGTTCATTGTGAAACCTGGCCCCACCTTATCATGCGAATTCCTGAGGTCAGATGGCCCAGGATGTGAGTGGGCGTTAAGGCGTCTGGGAAGGGATCTCAAAACTGGATTATAGATGGCAGAGAGTTGGTGTCGTAAACCGCCGCCTCTGTTCAAAGATGGTCCCTCACAGTGGACATAGATGGATTCTTTCACTCCTCTTTCAAACCATCTGTCCTCTCTGTCCAAAATGTGAACATTGGCATCCTCGAAAGAGTGTCCTTTATCCTTAAGATGCAGATGGACTGCTGAGTCTAAACATATCACATGTCACAGTCGAGGGCAGAAGGCACTTCCTCTCCCCTCCTAAAATCTCCAGCAGCAAATGATGAAGTATTTGCTGCAAGTATCTGAAAAACTGAGATTTAGGGCTTGGTCTAGAAGGTGCTTTGCCGCTTCAGGACCTGGGCATCTTGCTGTAATTAATGGAAGCATGAATTCTGTTCTCTACCAGAAAATCCCGAAGAAGAATGTCTGTCCATCAGTTCATGTGCTGATGCTCAAGTACAAATGTATTACGTGTTTAAAAGTTGAATACAAATTTAATGCCACAAACTTGAGTTGTCATATACATCTGTGAGTTTATGTGTACAACAGTATGCACATGTGGTCTGTGCATGTACACACACATTTTAATCTAAAAAATTTGCTGAAATTAAAGTCAGAAGCTTTCTCAGAATGCTGACTTTTTCCCCAGAATTAGTTTTTCTCAGAATTCTGACTTAAACCTCAGAATTCTGAGAAAAAAAACTCAGAATTCTGATGGAACTCTGACTTTAATCTCAGAATTTTAACCTTTTTCTTAGAATTCTGACTTTTTTCCCGCGCAGAAGTCTGGAAAAGAAGAAAAAAAAGACCTGCTGACTTTCCCCCCCCCCAGTGGCTCTTCTTCTTCTTCTTCTTCTTCTTCTTCTTCTAAAATCACTCTTTAAAAAATGTGGTTTGTATTTGCTCCAGGTACCTTTTGTTGTAATATGCAATATATACAATCTGAAACAGGTAAGTGTCACAGATATGTCAAAAAAGGAAAGAAAGAAATCAGGTAGTGTGTGTATATTTTTCATGGCACTATATTAATAGATAAAGCTAAAACTTGGCACATATTTTTACTTGTGGTCCTTATATTGATTAAAAATTAGCTCTCTATTGTGTGTGTGTTTTTGTGTTAAAAGGACAAAAGAGTACAGGGACTACTTGTTAAGCTAAAGAATGACTTAAGAAACAGGCAAGAAAACAAGTAATGCCCTGAACCATGTTTAAAGGTAATAGTGAACAGGCAATTATTTCACGAGTAGCACGAGTGTTATAGCTAGGGTTGCCGAATCTTTAACTATCAAATAGCACAATGCACAGTCAGCTGGGCATAGCGTAAATATGCACTGTCCATCCATAATCTTATAACAAAAATACTGTAAAATGTTGGTTTTCAGTTTAATCAATACCTCATGTAAAACAATAAAGACAAATACAGTAAATTATAACAGAAGTCACAAGGGCATTTCCTTTGAAAAATAAGCAAAAAGGAAACAAATACTGTAAATACAGTCTTCATTTACCCAGCTTATTCTACTACGCAGACCAAACAAACGACCCCTTCTTTTCACTAATCACGTATTACTCCACACTTGTATGCGGGACAGGCCGTCACTGTATGGAACGCGAAGTACGATTGCGGTCAAATCAGATTTGGTATTTGTAAGAGTGCCATCTGTTGGTCAGAAAGTGACATTGCAGTAACGGTCCGGGGCATTTAAGGTCGAGTAAGGGACAAACCAATGACAGTATAGAAATCAGTTTTGCGCATTATACTGTGGTATCCCTTAGTTGCCACTTGCCTAAATTAGGATTATCTTCCAGTGACAATTCCCAAATATAACGGGTAAGCAAGAAAATCAAATAGTTATAATACTAATAATAAATATTTAATGTTAACAAAAACACAGGTTTGGTTCATTTTTTGTCACAGTACCTAAAACTGATTAGCTGCCAGCGCTAATGTAGCACTTACCATTAGCTTATTGCTCAGGTTCTTGATAACCTTTTGTTAAGTTTTCGTTTGTGACATACATCATGTTTTTTATATGTGGGTGTTTCTTTTAATTATAGCGATATTTACTTCTTTATAAAGTGATGCCTTTACAAGCAGTTAACCTAGTAAAAAGCAATTCCCTAATGCCTAGCAGCCCGTCCTTACTGATGTTTGTATTTTGTCAGTGCAGTTGATGGTAACTTGATGGTAAGTTGATGGTGTAGTCCTGAAGGTATCTTAAATATTAGTCATTCTCTATAGGTTTAGTGCAGCTAATTAAAAGTTTTACATAACAAGGCTTAACAGGTTGATATTCATAATCCCTTCACATGATACTTTTAAAGCAGTAGATCTAGTCAGTCTGCATACCGAAAGACTAAGCCAAGCTGATCAAGAGGTTTTAACCTTAAATAGGTCCATAGTAAACATTGAAATTGCTTTATGGAAAGTGAGAGAAGCATTGGTTTTAGCCCTCATGAGTTTTATCTAAAGCTAGTAGCAGTATATGTGTAGGCTGCAATATGGAAGCGTGTTTGATTAAAATAAGAATTTGATCAACATATTGTATGGGCAGCTGTGGCTCAGATGGTAGAGCGCACCATCTATCAGTTGGAAAGCTGATTGCTCAATTCCTGATTTCTGTAGCCCACATGCTGAAGTATCCTTGGGCAAGATACTGAACCCCAAGTTACCTCTGATTCATGATCAGAGTGTGTTTGTGAATGTTATAAAGTGCTTAGGCATATATAAAATTGCTGTACGAATGTGTGAGTGATTAGGTGGATGAGACTTGCAGTAGTACTTGAAGTGTTGAGTAGAAAGGTGCTTTTTAAGTACCAGTCCATTTATTTATTTATTTCTAACTGAATTGTTTTCATGATTTCTGAAGTTGGGCATACTCCACTGTGCATTATCCTATTAACTATTAAGGTGTATATTTTTCTCTGTTCACTGTATCAGCTCAGTTGTATCACAGATATCCTAAAAGTGCTATGTTGTCTTTTGCAGTGTAAGAGAAGCTGCAAAGATCACTGACATGACATGTGAAGAGAAATCTGAGATCTCCATGGCAAAGACACGTCAGCGTAAGCCCAGCAATTGCATATATTAGCAGTATTTTTTACTCGCTTTCAGAAAAACATTTGTTTAGATTTGTTTTTTTGTGATTTGAAGAAGAAAATGTTCTCAAGATTCATTTAACTGTCATAATGCAACACAAGTGTTGTTTGTAACTGCGTGAGTGGAGGTGGTATCATAAATACATCTCACAATTAGAGTTCTCTTTATTACAGGCCACTAGATTGAAATAAAGATTTCTTTGCTGTCCATGAGATCAGGATTTATTTGAGGCTAACACAGTTACATATTTTTTTCTTTGTGGCGTTTGAATGTTATCCCTATTCCTGAGTGGGTTTCCTCACATACTCCAACTTGCTCCCACAGTTCAAAGACTTGTGTGTCAGGTTAATTGATGAGCCTAAATTAGACAGAGATGAATGGCAGATAATATGCTTAAAGTGTACAGAACAGAGAGCATTGCATGATTGTATGATTAAATGTGGCTTGTAGTCTAAAGTGCTCTGAGTGGTCAGTAAGACTAGAAAGACTTCCGAAGTGAAATTGTTAAAAATCAACTAGTAAAAGCATTGTGGGTATTAGTAGTGGTATCTATTATTGAGTATTTGCATCAATGTCATTACAGTGTTGTCAGAAGCTCAGTTACTTATGAGAGACATTGAAGAGATGATGAATTGGTGTGCATCGTTAGATCTCTCCAACCAGAGACAGCAAAGAATGGTATGTTTACAGTGAACCACGTGACTGTGCTGCAGACCACAGTCAGCCCAGAATCAAGTATTTTTATTTGTCAAATCTCAACCATATTCCTTTGAGGAAACTTACCCGGCTGAGTTTACATAATGTTTGTCTTCTTTGTTTCTAACCCACTGTCTTTCTGTTTTTAAATGGGTTTATTTGTTTAATTAATTTAATCCTGTCTCTATCATACTTAATGAAGCTGATACTATACTTCTGTTATAACAAGGTCACAAGTGGTCAGGTTATGAGTTCCCTATAGTTGCATAGCAACCCAGTTAATTTCTCTTCTTAGCTGCAAGAAAAGGATATGCAAAGTAAATCTGAATTGCCATTAATATAAAATATATTTGACACAGACGTTAACCGTTTCAGTCCATTTAGTTTCACTTTAGGCTTAGCCTCTGGACATCTCTTACATTGTCTTCCATTCCTTCCATGCACTCTAAGCACTAGACTAGACCCTCCTGACCTCTTTCCCAAAGTGCCACAGGGGGTGACGGATAAATAAAACTTTTTGCCAGAACCACTGGGCAGAATCAGAAAAAGAATTCTATTTGCTAAACCATAATATCTTTAATGCATGTCGTTCTGATTTAGGAGCTGTTATTTCAGTGAGTAGATTTACAGCAGCCTTGACAGCTGCATCAATTTCATCCGCACGTGTTGCCAGCCTCAGCCCCACCTACAAATGTAACGATTGGCCCAATCGTTTCAGGAAACAAGACGACCAGCGATCCATGAGAGACTGTTCAGTCTCACAAAAATAAAATTTGAGCTCCAGGTTTCTACCTCTAGAACCTAATTAGCAGGAGTGAGGACTCCCTATAAATAATTTTTCTCACAGGACAGATATAATAGTGTGTGTACGCACGCACACACACACTAGAAAACACATAAATGAATGCGCAGCTTCTGTCTATTGCAGCTGTTAACAAAGCACAAAGGATGCACAAATGACCTTGTTATTATTTTATGTGCTGAGGCATAGTGTGCACAGCACAGCCTTGTGTGCATGTTGTTGTTGTTGTGACAGAATCAGCAGGAGTGTCGGGCCAGCATAGAGGAGGACGGAGAGACCTTGGTCATAGAGGGCTTCAGGTTTGAGAGTGCAGCAAGCAGGCAGGAGCTGAAGAGGCTGAGTTCACAGGCTGCTGCAGGAGGATGCCAGGGTGACACGTGACTGACTTCCAACTTTGTGAGTCCATTATGCAGGCTGATCAAGGTCGCATGACTGACAGCGGTAGAGGAAAAAAAACCAACATAACACATGTTTACTCTTATATATATCTCTGAAGCCATATATATGATGTAGTATAAAGAATACTTACTATTTTAAGGAAAAGTGTTTCTAAATATTTTCTGTAAGACTATAAATTTCCATTTATTGTTGGTTTTTAAAAAAATATCTTTTATTAGTAGTTTGTCTGCTTGTTGTATTCAACTGTGGTGCATTTAATTATAGTGCTGGACATTTTCCCCGGTATACAACAACACGCTGTGAATGAGAGCTGAGGGGAGGACATGGTCTGCTCTCTGATTACACGGAGCTTTTAGGCTGTTCAGTGTCTTTCCTGTTTATACTATAGTGTAGCTTGTGAGTGCTTTTATTATAGTGAAGTTTCATAGCTCACTGTGCTTACTAGTACAGCTGGCTTAACAAAGTACTGTATTATAAATAAAATATTACATTGCCTTTCTTGGACATCTAAGAGTCATATTTTTGTGTGTTTTTAATCCATGGTGAAACTAGTATTTACAAACCTTTATGATGAGTTTATAAACTTGTTTTACTACTTTTTGTCTGTAATTTAAAATATATATTAACATCATTGTATTCATTTCAAAAGGGAAAGGGCTGTAAAGATAATTGTTAAAATTAGTTTATTCACTTGGTTATTCTTAAATATTTGTGTTATCTATGTTTTACCTTACAGTTACCTTAGTATTCTTGCAGAAGCAAATGAGGTTACAGCTCAGGTCATTATATATTGTTTGACTGTACTGCGTCGGACAAACCAGAGCGCAGTGTCCTGCAGAACAATACGCTTTAGCCATTTATTATCTTGTCAAATCCCCTAAAATGTCGAGGGCTTTAGGATTGCAGTCCGGCCTCGTAACTTCTTTCAAAAGAAGCACCATCACTATGCTGACATTGAATTAAACATGAAAATCTGCAGTTTGTCAAATATATTCTGAAGCTGGTGAATCCATTGCTCTGTTCGTGGTCGAGAAGGACTAGAGGCTGTTTGGCTGCGACGTGAACCAACAAGACCTGGCAGAAGAATAAAAAGTGTCAGAGCATCAATGTAACCAATTCACAAACTCCCAATTAGAATGTCAGATGAACGATTAAGCCCAGAAGTTTACCAAGCATTAACATACTACTGACATAATATATGCAAATAAGGTCATTATTATGCATGTGCTAGTTCAGTGCCCAAATTAAGTCCTCTTTTGGAGCACTCGGGATATGTTTGCAAGCACCAGCTCTATGACAACATGTTATAGAAATAATGGTCACTTGAAAAATCTAATTAGCTCTACATTTGATTGTAAGCTGTATTAGTCACTGGAACATGAAGAAAGCTTGAATTAAAATTAGCAACTGAAGCTAGGGAGAGGAATAGAAGGCAGAATCTAATCGTGGATTGTTTGGACATGCGATGCGCAGACATGCTGACGAAAGCATCCTGTAATCAGACTGAGTGGCATAAGAAGTGGTGAAAAAGCATTTAGCAGATGCTGAATTAGTGATGACTGAAGTTACTTTGTTGTTTATCAGTCTTGTGTTTTCATCCTTAAGTGTTGCATGAATTATTTATGTTTCAGCCCACGTAATTGGTGGGAAAACAAACAACAACAACAGAAAGAATGGGGAAAAAATACCAGACCAGGAGAACACAAGTATTAATCAGTTGTGTGGTCCTTAATAAATTTTTCTAACTCTCGGGACTTTGAACCTCTTCAAACTGTTGCTGCAGCTGCTGCAGCCCCCTCTTTAAAACGTCTTGTAAAGGAGCCATGGTGCTTTATTGCTCCGTGTCTTTTTGATTGCAGTTGCGGTTTGTTGTCGGCTGATCTTCTCATGTCTGTTTTTCATATAAACATCTGCTCTCAATAAATCTGCACTGATGAAACCACGAGGTCTGAACCAACAGCAGTTGCCTGCTATGCACACTTTCTGCCAGAAGGGGATGCCGTTTCTTGTGATTTTATGTCATTTGTCCCCGTGTGTTAGGCACTCGAGTGATTACAGCGAATGGCAGCATCTGTGGAGGTAATGTGCCTGAAGGCTGGGCCCTTAATCAGTTGTCTTTTACAGTCTTTATGCCTGATATAGAAATAGTAGAGAGTAAGGTATGCAGAATACATTCATCTTTGTCCCTTGGCAAAAAAGAACAATTTCACCTATTATTAATCACCAGTGAAACGCGTGTGGATGGTAGGTCACAGTAGACTCTCTCTGATCTTTTTCTCTGCTATATAACACCCCATCAAGTACCACTGCACTACTGCAGTTAAAGTTAAGATCTATGATACCAGCAGTACAGTCATATTTCACAGTGCTGAACTAAACTGCACCAACACTTACCCCGCTTATTCTTTTCTCTCTCTGTGTTTCACAACACTGAGGAAGTTTGACAGCTGTGGATTGCATGCAGTGAAGGCTTATCGCCCATCAGCTATGTGTGAAGCTGCACTGGCAGAACTGGTGTAAACTTTTTGGGGGCGAGATCTGAGCAGGAGTTCTGGATTTTGACAAACACACTTGATGAGAAAATGGCTTGACCAAACATTGCGTATTCTGTGATGTGATGCTCAGCCTCCAAATCGCCATTTGCATGTAGCGTTCAGGGGACCTCGATTGTTTGGAGCATTCTTGGCAACCCACAGGGTGTTTTCATATTGTGTTTTAAAAGTGCACTGAACTGAAGTGTACTTGCCTGCTTACTGATTCATCACAGACCCTGAAACTGTGCCATGTAATCAGAAACTGGCCTTCTTTACACAGCGCAGAGGTCAGCCATATCCAAGGACCCTGTATGTGTGTTGGTCCTGCAGAGGACATCCCTGTAGACTGGAAGAGCATAGCTGCAGCGGGGCATCCAAGGCCCTTCCTTTGTTTTTGCTGAGCCAATTAGAGAGAGATAGCATCTGCTGTGAAAGGAGAACAATGGCTTGTTCACTGTGTTTGAGTTTATGTGTGTGAATAAAGTTTGTGTGGGTGTATCTGTAGGCTAGTTAGTGCGTGTGTGTGTTTGTGTAGCTACACTATATGAGCATGTGGCGTGCTGAATAGTAATGAGAGAGGAGTATTGTATACAGCAGACGAGAGGAAACAAGAAAGTGACTGCCTACAAAGTATGACAGACAGCATATGGCTTCATCTACTTTGATTCAGTTAACACACACACACACACACACACACACACAGCAAATCACCAGAGAAGCACATATAAATTGAGAAGACTTCCTGCATTTATGAGTGAGGCACATACAATGCTTGTAATTAAAAAGTCACTGTTGCTGAGTGACAGTCTGCCTCACGCGCAGTCAGTTTGTGTCCTCGCTCGAATTTCTGTAAAACTTTTTGACAGGAAGTGCGGTGATGATTTCACAGTCGGCCGTAACACCCCCATCTATCCAAAGAGCCTAGAGGTCCTTAACCCCTACCTGCTGCTATCTTGAGTTATGCAGTTTGATGGCTCTTCAATTCTAGGTACGGATTAACAAGCGAGATATTTGAGGATGTGTGAATGTGTGCGTGTTTAGCTTGCTAGCACCCCTGTCTTGGCCAGCCGGCTCCACCATATGGCCACATTTATCATTTATCTCGCTATTCATTAAGACTGCCCTTGCTGGGTGCAGAAGCACTGCTGGGTGCCTCAGCCTCACCTGCCTCACCTCTACAGTGCTGTGGACAATTGACCGCAGTCCACTCTAATTTTGGATGTGAATGCTGTAAAATGAAATGTCCAACCCCTTTTAACTTAATCTTTTTTTCCACTACAAGCAAGCTGTTTATCCATCAGAGGAGAGGGCTCATTAAAGGGCTGCATCAATATAAAAATAAATAATCTAAATACACAATTTTATTGCGCTCAAACGTCGAAGGATGCAACAACAAGCGAACATTTGTGGACAGTTTAACACAGGAGTATGTTATGAGCTTGAAAGTCAATATTTGGTATGATCAGGCACAGCCTGAGCTCTCTTAGGCAAGATTTCTTGTCTTAAAGTAATCTGTAGGAATAGTTCTGCAGGCTTCTTGAACCTCTGGGGAGACCAATCCATGACTAATGGTGTTCCTTTGTGTGTGTGTTTTTAATGCATTTATGCTTTTCCTGCATTGACAGTGTGTTTAGGGACATGGTGAAAAATGAAGCCATTGTCAGACAGATGCTTTCCTAGTGGTTTTGCATGGTGGCTCAAAATCTGATGGTACTTTTTGTTCATAATTCCATCAATCTGGACAAGATTTCCAACACCACTGGCTGAAATGCTGCCCCAAACCACGAGAGAGCCCACACTATGTTTTACAGATGATTCCAGACTCTCACTGTTTTATCTCTCCCCTGACCTCTTCTGCACAAATTTAATCTAAAAATTTCAAATTTCGATTCATCACTTCGTAAGACCTGTTGCCACTGATTTTCAGTCAAGTTCTTGTGCAATTTTGCATATTTCAACCTTTTCTCCCTACCCTAAGAATGGCTTCTTGATAGCCACCCTCCCACTGAGACCATTTCTGTTCACTGGCTTCAGTGAACACTAGATGGATCAACTGAAGGGCCAGATACATCTCTCAGTTCCTGTGCCAGGTCTATGATCTTTTTTTCCCCCTATTTCTCCAGAACATGACTTTCACATACTGTTATGCCAAACAGTCAGCTAATAGCTTTTTTAGAAATAACCTGTTAGTACAAAAATATTATGTTATGGCTGTCAAACTGTGTTATCTTTGTCATTTTTCATAGATTCAGCTAAAGAAATTGGAACAAATTACCACTTTTTGCAAAAGGCTGTTAGTAACGAAGCGCCTGAAGATACAACTTAAAATTGGTTCTTTGCTAAGAGGTCTGTCATGTGTAGACACAACGCTGGTTCATCCCTTAAGGTGGGTGCCTTTTTTATGCATGAATGATTCATAAGTCATTGTTAAAAGACTTAACACGAAAAACAAACACACAGAGAAACCCTTAATCCTCTCAGAATGGTCAGATAGAAGGACTGGACTGGAAATAAGCAGCCAATGTCCATGAAAGGCAGTAAACTACTGTTCTAGACTATTTTGAAAAAACACACAATCTGGCTTCTTAGAAGCAAAATAAAGAAATGAGAGGTGGCTCAACACTTTTGCAAACAAACAACAGCAAACATGTTGGTCAAAAATAATTGCGAAACTGCACATTTCTTTGGGCCTGTAATGTTTATGCTTTCAGTTTCCTGTGTAAGAAATGCATCATTCATTGTTACATAAAAGAAAAGGAAAGTGTACATTTCTGACATGATGTATCATTAAGAAACGCTCTCCTGCATCAGCAACACATAACACTCTGATTAACATATGAGTTTTGTTTCCTGAGCTAAGTGTGTCAGTGTGAAATAATTACCTGTGTGGGGGGATTTGTTCTGTTTTGTTTTACTTTCTCTTCACTCAGTGCAGCATATGAAGTGATATTTTTCCAATGCAATCATCATCTTTCAGTTTCAGATTTTGATTGCAGTAATTTTGTTAGAATAAATTATAAAAGAAAGAAAAAAATGGAAAAATCATCTCAGCATTGCAGAAAAATCCTGATCTGGTCTAGACACAGCCTGCGCTAAGCCTGGCTAAAGATCTGCATGGATGAAATGGAGAGGGATTTGTGATCTCATTGAATGGACCCATTTGATAGCTGGCTGTGGTGAAAATTGAACTGAATGGGCGGAGGTAAGCGGAGGTTGTTTTTTTTTTTTGACAGAACCAAGGTTATTCATAGTTGGGCCAAAATCCGGTTGATTGAAATGAGTCACTCCTCCTTTAAAGTAGCTGGAGATAAATGAGGGAAAAAGTATAAAATATACCAGGGGAGTAGGTCTGAGCTCTGTAAGAAGGAAAAATAATCTGTAAATAGTAGTTTATGTGTGCTTTTGTGTTAGTTATGCACAATTCTGAGGGGTCCAGTGTGCATCTCACTGTTATTCATTAGTATGCATTCTACACCATTTTCTCCAGATACCAAGTAGGTGATTCATCCTAAAACAGCAGGACTATTTCACTTGCTGCAGCCTGTGTAGGGACTGTGAGGCCAGCTGTTGTTTTAGCGCGTCCCCGTTAAGCATCAAAACATCAAACAGCAAGCATGACTTAACTGCCCTCAGAAGATCACAGACTGTTGTTGTGCTTGTCATTTTTATCTCAGGAAGAAGTCTTTGCATTTCTCCCCTTCTCTGTAGTGCACTCTTGATTTTTCTCTTATCCTGCCTGTCTGTCTTCCTCTGTCTCTTCTTGATGGTTTGACAGTGTGACAGCGGTTCATCTTCAGTCTTGTGTGGGGATGTCAGCAGGAGAGAGATGTCTGTCTTGGCACCACTGATTGCTCAGTGTGTGGGTGCGTGTCAGTGGTTGTGTGATTTAGACACTTGCGTGTGGATACCGGAGGTGTGCTTATGTGTTGTGTATGAAATATGTTCTGGTGCATACTCACTTTTGCTTATGAGAGTTTGGGTATTGACAGTCTCCAGTAATTTGTCTCTTTGTGAGATGGATAAGTATTTGTTATGACGTAGTACCAGGTTGGATTGTCTTTTTCCTTCGTAACTGTCTTAATTCTTTGTAGTATAGATTTAACGAGGTGCTGGAAACAATCAGAAATATCTGTCTGCATTGATGTGACAGCGTCGCACAGTTGCAGGAGATTTGTCAGCTACGCATCCATCACGTGACGCTCCCATTCCACACATCCCAACATCACATCCAAAGTTGCTCTACTGGATTGAGATCTGGTGACTGTGGAGGCCACTTGAATGCAGTGAACTCACTGTCATGTTCAAGAAACCAGTCTGAAATGTTTTGAGGCTCACTTTCTTGTTCTTAGCTGACAGGAGTGACAAGTGTGCTCTTCTGCTGGTGTAAGATAAGATAAGATAAGATAACCTTTATTAGTCCCACACGTGGGAAATTTGTTTTGTCACAGCAGGAAGTGGACAGTGCAAAAGTTATGAGGCAAAAATTAGAATACAATAAGAATAAATACAGTACACAGCTGTACAGAATAGAATAAAATAATATACTATATACAGTAGAATAAAATAGAATAAAAATATACAATAAGATAAAAATAGAATACGAATGCTATATACAACTGAGTAAAAATACAACGATGCCAGAAAAGATTATTGCACTTAGTGTTATTGCACATGTGTGGATGTGTGTGTTTGTTCAGTTAAAGTCTTTGTTGTGGAGTCTGACAGCAGTGGGGAGGAAAGACCTGCGAAATCTCTCCGTCCCACACCGTGGGTGCCGCAGTCTCCCACTGAAGGAGCTGCTCAGTGCTGTCACAGTCTGCTGCATGGGGTGGGAGACGTTGTCCAACAGGGATGACAGCTTAGCCGCCATTCTCCTGTCACTCACCACCTCCACTGGGTCCAGAGGGCATCCTAGAACAGAGCTGGCCCTTCGGATCACCCTGTTCAGTCTCTTCCTGTCCCCAGCAGAGATGCTGCCGCCCCAGCAGACCACACCATAAAAGATAGCAGAAGCCACCACAGAGTCATAGAAGGTCTTCAGGAGTGGGCCCTCCACCCCAAACGACCTGAGTCTCCGCAGCAGGTACAGCCTGCTCTGCCCTTTCCTGTAGAGGGCGTCTGAGTTATGAGTCCAGTCCAGTCTGTTGTTCAGATGAACACCAAGGTACCTGTAGCTGTCCACAGCCTCAATGTCCATACCCTGGATGTTCAGTGGTTGCAGTGGAGAATGCTTGTGCCTGCGGAAGTCTACCACCAGCTCCTTGGTTTTACTGGCGTTGATCTGGAGGTAGTTCAGCTGGCACCAGTCCACAAAGTCTTGAGTCAGTCCTCTGTACTCCTTGTCGTCCCCATCAGTGATGAGGCCGACTATTGCAGAGTCATCAGAGAACTTCTGCAGGAAGCACTGGGTGGAATTGTGGGAGAAGTCTGCAGTGTAGATGGTGAAGAGGAACGGAGCCAGAACCGTTCCCTGTGGGGCCCCCGTACTGCAGACGACCCTGTCCGACACACAGCCCTGAGTCCTCACATACTGTGGTCGGTCGGTGAGGTAGTCCAAAATCCAGGTAGTGAGGTGATGGTCCACTCCAGAGTTCTCCAGCTTGTCCTTCAGAACCGAGGGAAGAATAGTGTTGAAGGCACTGGAGAAATCAAAGAACATGATTCTCACAGTGCTTCCAGCGGTCTCCAGGTGAGCGAGGGAACGATGTAGGAGGTGAATGACGGCATCATCCGCGCCAATGCCAGGCTGGTAGGCAAACTGAAGTGGGTCCAGTGATGAGCTTGTTAGGCGCCGAAGCTGAGCCAGGACCAACCGCTCCAGGGTCTTCATCAGGTGGGATGTCAGAGCCACCGGCCTGTAGCTGTTGAGGTCCTTGGGGCGTGAAGTCTTTGGCACTGGTACAACACAGGAGGTTTTCCAGAGCTGTGGGACTCTTCCCAACCTCAGGCTCAGGTTACCCAAGTGTACCCAAGTATTCAAGGCTTGACAGTTTGTGCATTCAGAGATTTTCTCCCGCATGTTGTTGTAGCAAGTGATTATTTGAGCTACCATTCTCCTCTGACCTCTGACATCAGCAGGGTATTTTCTTCCAGAGAACTGCTGCTCACTGGATATTTTCTGTCTTCTTCTGTTTTTTTGGACCATTCCCTCTACACCAGAGTGATAGTTGTATTTGGCTGGTCTACTGGAATTTTCAATCTTCCACCAACAACCATATCATGTTCAAAGTAATCTTCCTCATTCTGATGCTCATCTTCACCATGTCTACAGGCATGGAGTTGCTACAACTTCATTAGCTCATTAGATATTTGCATTAACAAGCAGTTGAATTAAGTTTCTGGTGAGTGTATCTGACAGTACCAAAAACATGAAAGGAGGGAGTTTCGTTGTCTTTAATTGAGGTTAAAGTTGTCAGGCAGAGCTTCGTCTAGGTTGGAGCACTTTCCTCTATGATGCCAGTGATGTTGAAGATGCTTCAAGTCTGAGGCAAGCTAAACTGCCTGACACAACAGCAACTGAGACTCAGGTTTTTTTAGGAATGTCAGCCACATAGATGTCACATATACAAATGATATATGGTATAAATGATTGACAATAATTTACTATTACTGGAAGACCACATTAGAATTATGGCATTATTCGTCAAGAAAACAATAATTCTAGTTAATTACTTGAGAGCTTCTTAACTCAGCTTGGCTATTCACAAAAAAAAATCTATATAAGTGCTTATTGTGTGGTTTCTTGCTTTCATCCTTCTTCTCACATTTGCAGGTAATATGATCTTATATGCATTTTAAAACCCAGCAGGACTGGTAGAAATAAGGAGGAAAGTAGTGCCTTTTGACAGTTTGTAAAATCTCATTGCTGTGCATTCCACAGTGGATTTGTTAGGATAGATGTTATGAAAGAAGGCCTAATAAACTACATGACAGTCTTGTCTCTTTTATTCAGACGTTAAAGTCTCTGTTTTTAGTTCTCTGAAATGCAATTACAGCTTTTCTCTTTTAGTTGACAGACTGTTTGCATGAAATAATGTGGGCAGATTATAGGTATCAAAGTATAAACTCCTGCTATTTGTGCTCTGCCCCTCATTGTTATGCAGCATGTATCTATGGACTGATGTTTATTCAGAGACTTATATATTTAGGACTTTAGAGTCTTCTAAAATCTTTTCTTTGTCCAAGCCTCCTTTTAAAATCCCCTTTAGATTCCCAGCACCAAGAAGCAAACACAATAAACAATGCTCTTGGCTCCTGTGGGTATACCTTAAATAGTGACTTGCCAAGAGGTCAGGAAACTGTGTTGAAGAAATGTATTTTCAAAGCAGCTTTACGGTGTTAAATGGCAGGTCGTATTTTTTCTTAGATTTTTTTTGTTTGTTTTATTAAGGTTATGTTTATTAGTTAGCAAACCGTAGCTTATATTTTACAGTGCTTTGTTTATGCTCAGCTGTTCCACTACTGGATTTACGGGAGATGGGTTTCAAATACACCCTCAAATCAATTTTATTTGACACATAAATGTAAAACAGAACAACAAAGTTGCACTTTTTGGATTTTTTTTATGCCACCTTACTGGCAGCGCCCATAACAGAAGGCTGTCAGGGTGTCCATCTCCATTCTCAGTAGTTTTAAGTCATTTTTTTTTAAAAATGTGCTTCAAACTTCATTTTAACACATAAATGAATAAGGTGTGACCTGATAAAATATATATATATATTTTTTTAGTGGGATATGGTATTTACGATCAAATTTCCTGTAGGATAAACTTGTAAAGTGGTGGATATTTTATATCCAAAAGGTCAAAGGTTACCTTGACTAATCACAATGTTCTGAACCCAGGACAAAGAGGAAGACAGTGACCACAATTTAGTTTCAAATACTGAATTTTAGGCATTCACTGTGATGGCTTGTGCTAAAAAGCTAAGCTGGAGCTGTTGGGGCTCAGGAGGTAAAGTGGGCCGTCTACTAATTGGAAGGTCGGAGGTTTGCTTCCTGTCTCCTCCAGTCTGCATGAAAGGCTGGAGGAGTGTTGAAAGGAAAGTATCCTTGGGCTAAATACTGAACCCTGAGTTGAACACGTTTATTCATCAAGTGTGTGATTATTAGACATGTTCCTTGTGTATTTGAAAAAAAAAGCAGTAGTATGAATGTGTTTGATTAGGTGAAAGCGCTTGTATTGCTTTGAATGCTCAGTTAGAGCAGAATAGTACTATATAAATACCAGTCCATTTACCATGCAAAACATTTGTGTACATGTTTTCCACTTTGTGACCCGTTATAAGCAAACGTATACTTACATAAATGCCTTTTATTATTGCTTCAGAATCTTCTCCACATAAATGAATCTGGACAGACATGGATGTAAGCTGCACCTTGACTGGTATTCAGAGCATTCAACTGTGAGGAGTTACTGTAATTGTAGTTATTGCAGGCAGGCACAAAGCAACGATGATGTCAAGTGGATACGTTTGCAAAAGAAACAACAAGATTTCAATGTGAAATGCTGAAATAAAGCAGCTGGCAGAAAGACACGCGGAGGCACATGAACCCAGTGGAATGAGAGGGTGGCCACAGATAAGAGTGAAAACCATGACATTAGCATAGTATTGATGACAGATTTGGTCACATATAATCTTTGATGACAAAAGAGGCCTTCATTGCTGCACGGTGGGGAACTCCTATGTGGGTGATGTTGGCATTCTGAAAATGAAAAACTAATCCGTTTTATTGTGTATGTGGTTTTTTTTTTTTTCTTATCTGTGATGGAGTATGCAATGGAATTTCCCCATTCCTTCTATTCCTGTCTATGGAATTACCCCTCAGGACACCTGATGCTTCTTAACATGTCTAACAGTCACACACTCAGCAGGCCTTGTCAAAGTGACAGGGATTTATTTGTCTGGTGTCTCTTTGGGTGTTGATAGGTCACCGCCGTTCTCTCATGTGTCATACCTATATGACATATTGCACTAATATGAAGCAATATAGAGGGGAGAACCTGCTGTTAGTCTACTGGCTTTACTCTCTTCTTATAAGAAGTTTTCTGATTTCTTTTAGATCATGCAGGTGAGGGGAAAAAAACATAATGATAATCCTGTAAATAGACTTACACTACCTCTAAAAGCAGTAGCTTTTAGCATGGCACCACTTCTTTGTAATTTTTGCCTTCATACAACATCATGGGGGGTTTTAAATGAAACATTCAAGATGTGATTGAAGTGACTTTAACAAAATTGAAATTCAAATTGAACTTTGACAAAATGATTGCATGAACATGAAGTGATGTAGTATTTTCAAAATGATATCACAGGTGCATCTATTCAAAATCTCGGACGAGCTTCAAGATGAGTTTGAGGTTTTCTGAAAATCTGGTAAATTGGCAGCAGCTACCAAATAAGGTCCACTAATGAGCTAATGACCTGAAGGTCCACAGAAGACAACTGAAGTGGATGTCTAAGGAGCTTGGAAAGAAAAGCGATTGGACTTCTTTAAGTTTCTTGAAGACGTTTCACCACTCATCCGAGAAGCTTCGTCAGTTCTAAGCTTCCTCTAACTGAAGAAGCTTCTTGGATGAGAGGTGGAACATCTTTCCAAGCTCCTTAGACTGCGATGACCTGGATGACTGAGAACCTTCGCAGACAACTGAAGTGGATGATGGCAGAATTCTTTCCAGTGTTAAGAAAAACCCTTCAATAAATCTAACAAGGTCAAGAAAACTCTCAAGGAGGTAGATGTACAATTTTCTACTATGAAAAAAATTGTCTTCATGAATGTAAAAATACAGAGTGTTTCAACCAAGGTGCTGGATTTTGAACTGTACAGGGCTATACTCTCTGCTTAGATCCAGCTAAATGCTGAAAACTGATTAGATGACACTTCATAAAGCAAATTGGCAATGATCCACAGCAAAATGTGAAATGGGATATTCTTCAATAGCCAAGTCAGTCACCTGATCTCCCCCAATACAGCATGCCTTACACTTACTGAAGACAAAGCTGAAGGCAAAGAGACTCACAAACAAACAGCAACTGAAGATGTTTCCAGTAAAGGTGATGTCCAAAAAATGTTCATCCAATTACGAAAAACAGTATTTAAAATATTCAAATATCAAAAAAATTGTGTTAGTTTGTCCAATAACTTTTGAGCTCCTGAAAACAGCATACTATAAATATAAAATGCTCTATTGTCTGAAAAGTAAAGTAGTACTTTGTTAAATATCTTGAATTAAATCTAAAAGTCTGCACTCCAGTCACATTTTAATTATTTGATTTAAAATCCACTTTCGTGGTGTGCAGAGGCAAAACTACCAAAAAATGCGTAGTTCTCCAAAAACCTATGGACCCAAGTGCACACCAGTCTTAATAAGTTAGAGAAAGAAACTTTTGTAGTAGTGTTGCCTCTGCTGTGTTCAAAAGAGTCCTATTGTGAACACAGAAATATCGGCACATCCTTGTGCTGATTGTATGTCATTAAGTGCTCGGGCGCGTCAGTTCTTCATGTTTTCTATATGAGGCTCTAATCAAAGCCAGCTTCAGCCCTTCTGCCGGAACCCAGCACACACACAGAGACTTTGGACTGGAGTATGATGTTATTTTCCAGGCTGAGCTAATTGTCTCTGGGGCTCAGTTCTCTCTCTCTGGTTGCTGTCGGACTTTGCACTGTTACACGATGCAGCCGTGGATGCCTGGGAATGCTCTAATGAAGACTTATGAGAAGCTGGATGTCTCTTGGCTGTGGGGGGAGGGATGTAGGGAGGACACTGAAAGATGGAAGATGGGAGTGAAGCAGAAAAGGGTGAGGAGTGAAGCGTGAGAAGAAGGAGGGAGAGAGCATGCAGTGAGACAGAAAGATGGATGGATGGAAGGAAAGCTAGCAGGAGTGGCTGTACGAGAGAGACTCAATACTGGTTGAAGGCTGTGCAAACCAAAAGTCTGTTAAAACTTTCTGGCTTTCCTTCACGTGTACATTACACACACTTTATATGCAGTGTAATGTGCCTATAGGGGACTTGATGTCTTTGGAAAAGTGCTGAATCAACTTATTGAAATCTTTTACTTAAATGGGAAGATTGTTGGTGTTTTCTGATGAGAATGTATGTATTTTAAGCTTCCTATTTTTCTGTATTTTGGAGTATATATGTGAGATATCCTCATTCAGGCTCATGTGTCACCCCAAAAAGCATATTTCTATCCATAGGCATGCTGCAGAAGTGCAATTAGAGGAAATCCACCTCCTTTAAAGCCACTCTGTTGAAGCTATTCTTCTCTACTTGTCTGAAAAATATGAGCTTGTATGGTGATTACATGTGTAATTTTTCAGAGTTCTAAGCTCTCTGCCTGTCTCTTTTCTTCTTGCTTACACTTTTGTGCCAAGCATCTTGTTTTCATGCAGACCCACTGCGGGCTTTTTCACAAACATCTGAAACATTTAAAAAGCAAATCTCAGGATTTATTCAGTCTGTTTTCACAATGTGCCCCTTTATTTTCTCATGCGGTAATCAAAGTGTTGTCTTCAGGTTTTGTTTATCACATTTTGATAAAACCAAATGGTAACAAACTGGCAAAAGGGAGTACCTTGACTAAGAGTCTATTACTTTATCTTGCAATGCACTCAGATCTTTCTTTCTTTCTTTCTTTCTTTCTTTCTTTCTTTCTTTCTTTCTTTCTTTCTTTCTTTCTTTCTTTCTTTCTTTCTTTCTATGCTTGTTGGCTAGACAGGGCTAACACAGGTATTTGGTTTTCTAAGGCTAAAGCGGCTAAGATAAGCAAGCTCACGTGAAGATAAGGATGTGAGGCCTCAGTTAGCCATCTTAGTAGGCAGAATAGAAAAACATCTAACAAAAAAAATGAAGATGTGCCTTTATAGCTAGAAACACCAGGTTGTGGATGTTAACAGTAACTGTGTCAGCATCTGAGCCACCTAAAACCACACACACAGGCCTAAAGACCAACTAGCAACCCCCAGGAACCTCTGGTTACTTGGGAAAAATGTGTGTTCCCTGACTGGTTGGTGAGTAGTTGTTGGTTGCTACTAGGTGTGATTGGTCACAAAGATGTATGTGGTGCTGCCCCAAAAACCTGTGGGTGGCTATAGGAGTCTGCTAGTGATCAAAACCGATCACAAGGAGGTTTTCAGCACAGCCCGATATGCCTTTTTGCAAAATACTTTACCTAGAAACTGTAAACAACCTCCTGCAGCCATCCACAAATCAGTCAGGGAATACATATTTTTCCCTAGCAACTGGTTACCATCACACATACATTCACAGGCATGTGTGACTGTGGCTCAGCGTAGAGTTCAGCCGACTGCTAGCGGCCTTCAGCAACCACTTGAAACCGGTTGGGGAATGCACATTTTCCCTAGCAACCAGTGGTTGCCAGGCAATTCCCTCCTGATCTCTAGGCCTGCGTGACTGGGATCTAATTAAGATCCTCTTGATTTTACTTTTTCTCTGTTTTGGTCCAAGAAAAGCAGTAGAATGATAGTTATGTGCTGTTGACTTTTTCCTGTGATTTATCGAAACAACAGGAAACGCTGAAAAGATGAGAGCTTCAGCCTGCCTGGACTGCCAAACGACACCACATATTAATTAGTGTGAAATACATCACACAACACTCTGTCTCTTATCTTGATAAGCCGCAGTCATGCAGAGTACTTTATATTTCAAGTGCGTATAATTTCCCATAAGCTGCCATTTATTTTGAATGTTTCTTGCATACATAACAAAGACCCACTGCTTCTCCTGTGATTTAAATTGCCCCTCCTGTGAGTGATAGAGAAGCTTTGGCCGTTTTGATTTAAGATGGGGTTGACCGGGTTGAGCCCTTCGAGGGTAGAGAAGGCTCCTTCTGTCCCTTTTCAGGGGAGAATCCTTTCTTTAACTTCCTCTCCCTCTTCTGTCTTCACTCCAGTCTAAATGTCAGCCAGCCTGAGAGCGAGAGAGACAGAGAAAGAAAGAGGGAAAGCTGCGGTCTTCTGGGAAAAAGCCATTGAAAGCATACATGATGACACACTTCCTCCATTCAGTCTGATGAGCTATTGAAAAGCAAGATGACATTTTGCAATAATACACCATATAGCTCCAGAGTTTAGGGAGATTAAATATTATTCATAAATATGTGATGCCTGGCATTTATTGATGTTTGCGGCCAGATTTTCTGTCAAATCATTTTCTGTGTCAGCTCGCAGTTTCAGCTTTATACGTGAGGAAATATACCGCATCTAGTCAAGATGATGAACCATGACAGTGAGCTGTTATAATCAGCTATCCGAGATTGTTTAGCCAAAGGAACGTAAAGAGTTGCAGAGGATAATATAGAAATATTTATAATACACCTCAAGCGTAATTATGAAAAATGAGCTATCGTGCGTGTTGTGCAAGCAAACCATGTGATCGTTGAGGTAACAGAACACCAAGAATCGAGTTCAGGCTTCAGCTTTGTGTCCTACTTACAGTAGAAAATTTTGCTACATCAGCTTGCACACCAGCCTGGAAAATCAGTTTTAGGTGATGAGAAAAATTATTTAGTTGACATGCTTTCCCACGAGAGTGTGTCTGAAAGCTTCTCGTTTTTTATGCTGAGAGGTGTGTGTGTGGGTTTGTGTAGCTGCATTTGCCAGTATGTGCAAGCACACGTCAGGTGGAAAACTAACAATATAGCAATTTTGGGAAATCAGTTTGCCTTTTTGGGAGCGGCAGGCGAGATCATGCTTTTATGTCTGTTCTCCCTCCTCCTCTGCCTCCCTCAATTTTTACCCTTTTCACCTTCCTCTGTGTTGCGTTCTTCTATCATTCCTCCTTCTGTGAGAAGAGGAATGCATGTTATTTCCTTTTATGTCCCCAAATCGGTGTGAAGTCCCCATGAAGGGTAGCAGATTAGTACCATTTTCATCCAGATAATTTCAACAGCTGCAGCGATGGCGGTGCTGCCGACATCTGTAGCCTCTTGTCTCCTGAGAGACACTCTGGCTGTTGGTTAAATTTCTGTCGCTTCAGATCAGCCCAGCTGGAGAAACACTAAACAGGCACATTTTATTCGCTCTGGGCCCCCACGGATGTTCTGGATTCACAATGCTGGAGCTGAAGTATCAATGAAGTATTGACTGTTGCATGCAGAGAAGGGAACAGCGAGGGTAGCAAGGGGACCTGAGTTAAATTTTACAGGGGGAAAAATGTTTGGTTGAAGACAGCAGAAGACTTTTAGAAGACTAGGGAAGTTTTTAAGTTTGGGTTAAATAAGTAAAACAGCGTAAATCTCATTAAAGGCTCATTAGACTTGCAGTCATGGGTATTCATATTTTGCAAATATGCGCTTTTTATGTCGTCTTGTTCTTTATTTGATCTAATAATCTTTCAGTTTTAGGGTTTTACCTTTGAGAACATCATAAAAATAATCCGACCCCTAAAATGAGGTTAATATGACCTCAGATCAACTACAAAACATGGCACGTCACACTGTGAAATATTTATTTAACAAAACATAAGCCAAAATACAGAAAGTACATTATTACTGCTTCCATAGGAAATATGAGGGTAAGAAGCAGCTTGGTGCTGCTAATCAAACGCATGTGGTTCACCGATCGTCAGTAAGTGTGGGCACTTCTATAAAAGCAGAACCTTTGGCAGTTTGCTGGTCTCAGAGCATCCAAGTGTTTGTTAAAACAATACAACAGAGGAAAGACATCAGCACTGATTTTAGAGAAGCAATTGTTGCTACCCGCCAATCTGGGAAGGGTTATAAGACCGTTTCCAAACAATTTGAAGTCCATCATTCTGCAGTGAAGATGATTATTTAGAAGTGGAAAATATTCAGAACACTTGCCCAGCAAAGTAACCCCAAGGTCAGACCGTACAAGGGTGAGAGAAACTGCAAAACACCCAAGAGCTATGTCTCGGCTCTTCGGGCCTCAGTTTGCATGTTAAATGTTAAACTGTCAATCCACAAAACCTCTGAAACAGTGTCTTTTGGACAGAGAAGACCAAAGTGGGGATGTTTGCTATAATGCACAGTACCATATTTGGCATTACGTCCTGATATGCAAAACCTTAGATATGACCGTGACAGTATATTGGGGAAACTCCGTCTTTCATCTAGCTTTATTTCATTTTGTTTTAATTACTTGAATGCTATCACTGTTAGTACACTTTTAATAATATTATAATGAATGTTTCTTTTTTTTTTGCTTTCGTCTCTTATTGAGTGCATCTGTTCAGATGTCTTGCTCTGACAGACTTACTCTCGAAAAACAGAAGCAATCTGGAAATGTTCAAGCTGTCATAACAACTGAGGGTCACAGATTGCTCTGGACCCTCAACATCCTTTACATGTTGAAATCCCTGATATTCTGGGTGCTTCAGTCATTTCTGACTGAAGCACCCAGAATATCAGGGATGCAGGTGCAATGAATAGATAGTCCCATCTTTTAAAACAAACTTTAACCTATAATCTCACAGCAACTCTTATATTGTATTACAAAAATGTAAATCAAATTGCCCTGCAGAGACACTAAAGTTTTACTCTCTTCTAATATGTTAATATCAGTGATCTATTTATGCACTACACAGCCAGCTTGCCTTGGACTCTGAATGCACTGAATAACAAGAACCCCATAAAACAAATATCACCAGTCATGTAGTTTTGTATTAAAAGGAAAACACTGTGTTTAGAGTACAACGAGTGAAGCATTTCTGATGGCTCTGACAGAAACAAAGGGTGGTTGTTGTTTTTTTCAGCTCTCTAATCACTAAACTCAGTTGCACAGCATGAGTGAGTGTCATTGGCAGATCTGCAGAACTGCCTGTGTGCTGTGTTTGCATTGGGTGGGTATTGATTTTGTGTTTTTCCTGGTAAATACTGTATTTTGGAACCTGCTGCTTCACTGAAATCTGGACAGAGTTGCTGGCTGGTAACAGAGGAGATGGAATGACACGCATGGGAGAGAGGTAAAAGAGTGCATGGCGCAACAGTAATACAGCCTGTGGCAAAGAGGGAGGGAAAGTGTGCGCTCGACAACTAACAAAGAGAAGGAGTGTGGAGAGCGGGGAAACAATAGGAGGTACAAAAGAAGGGGATAAAAAAAGAAATAAGACAATGGGGTAAAAACGCAAGATTTGAAGAAAAAGAATAATGAAGCGGAGGATGAAGGAGAATTTGTGGGCTGCTAATTCTCACTTGGAATACATATACTCCAATTCACTTCCAGTACAGACGGGATTTGTAGCCAAATCATCATTCGATCCTCCCACTCGTTCCCCTCGCTGTTCAAGAACTTAATTGCAGAGTTATTTTGGCCTTGTCTGTTGTTGTCGTTGTTGCATTCAGTCAGCTAATGAAAACAAAGACCACACATCAGAGATGAGATCAGGTCCTTTTCTAAAAAGTTAAAATGAAAGAAAAGAGAAAAGTTAAGAAAGAGTCGTCAGACTTTGTGTCAGCGTTCTGACAAGGATAATGAACGGCAAAGCTTTTCCTCTGCACGCTGGTGCCAGGAGGCATGATTAAGAAAGAATCATCAGACAAAGAAAAGAATAAATAAAATAAAAATGAGTTTATACTTAATCTTGGCTGTTGACTGTCCTGTGTCATTTTTGGAAAATGAGACAGTGAGAGATAAATGATCCTCTTAATGCTTGCTTTGTCTTTAATTAAGTGAAATTACAGACTTTTTGTCATTTAAACATCAACTAAAAACACTTCAAGTTCCAGACAGGACTAATTACATAGAATAGCAGCATGCGCCAGAAATGCTGTTCCCCTTCAACTTCAGCAGTGCTTTAAATGGAGTGTTTTTTGGGCATAAAGAGATGGAACACAGAAGAATGTAAACAAATAGAAGAAAAAGGCAGATGAGTAATCTGTGACAAAGAATTAAGCTTTGATTTGGGATTTGGCCTGGGATGTATTTGCTTAGGAATAAAAGTGAAATCTGAGAATTGTTTTAGTTTAATGGCTTTTTAATGCTAACGTATAAATACATCCGGCTATGTTTAGCAAGTGTTGGCTGCTTTTACAATCATATTTTTTTACTAATTTCAATGGCGGATTTAAAAGCAGCAAGGGTGACCAAAGTTTTTTAAAAGTTAGTTCAGAAAAATCAAAATGAGATAAATAAAACATGACATCAATCAAACACAACAAAATTGATTAAGAGCAGGCTAAAGCAAAAAGACAGCACATTATAAAAAATGTTAAAAAAAACCAAAAAAAAAAAACCTGACGGGGTTTAAACTGGACGAGGTATAAAATGGTAAATGGCCTGTATTTGTATAGCGCTTTTCTAGTCGCTAAGGACCCCAAAGCGCTTTACACAACCAGTCATCCACCCATTCACACACCGGTGATGGCAAGCTACATTGTAGCCACAGCCACCCTGGGGCGCGCTGACAGAGGCGAGGCTGCCGGACACTGGCGCCACCACCACCAGTAGGCAACGGGTGAAGTGTCTTGCCCAAGGACACAACGGCAGAGACTGTCCAAGCCGGGGCTCAAACCGGCAACCTTCCGATTACAAGGCAAACATCAACAAGAACCTTGATTAACAAGGAGCCTCAACACCATTCAAGTGGATCAAAATATCTGGTAAGGAACAGACGACTGAACTACAAAGCAGGATTTCATCGTATCCAGGTAACTTCAGGGTTAACCCTCAGTTTTCTGTACTACAAAGGTGAACCACCATGGTAACTAAATGCAAATCTAACCTGCTCTGGAGTGGGTTATTTGCATTATATAAGCATGAAATCACTGCCTACTGACAGATCAGTTCTCCAGAAAATAGCGTCGCCAACCCTGGAAGATCCCACAGACCTCTGCAGGGAGAGTATGAGGGTCTAAAATTTTTCAGTAGTGTCTAATGCGTTTGTATAATTATTATTATTACACTTGATTCCCCCCCATTGGTTACAAACTACTTTACAACAATATTGTTGTATATGCATTAATATATCATGAAAACAGAGGATCAGTTTGTACTTGCATCAAACTTGCTATGTTTGAATTCTGTTTTTATGTTTATTCTTTATTCTCAGACCGTTAAACACCAGTGGACCTGCAGCTGACGTAATGAAAAATACAACTGTCTAACGCAGATTTAAACATCAATTTAATGAAATACTCAATTAGAATTGATCAAATCCTCCTACTAACTCACTAACTCAGTGATCTTTCACGCACACTGATTTGTCTCCAGCAGTTGAGTTGATTTGCCAACAACACACCTTTCGTGTGAATACACGAGGGAAACCCTGGTTTAATTTGGTGAGTTGATAACCTTATTAGTGGCGTAAGTAAATCCAGATAACATAAAGATTCCTGAGGTCGGTTGAACTCACTCCACGGTACAGCCCTGGAAGAGCTGGCGCTTATAGGTGAGGGGAGACTGGCTGCAAGTGTGGGAGCCAGCAGAATGCAGAGACCTGGAGAAAGACACACCTTCACTGAAAGGGAAAGGTGAAAGACAAAGAGAGATGGAGAAGGAAAGATAGAAAATGAGGTGCTGGAGGACAGGAGGGACCATGGTATGAAGTTGTATTTGCAGCTTATAAAACTTAAAAAATGAACTGCTGTATGTAGTTGTAGTCCTGAGATAGTAGTATTAAGAGTACAAGCCTGAGTAACAAACTGATCATCCAAAGTTGTTGCCATCAGCCTCAGTGACAGAAAAGAAGCTGGCATGGCTGGTACTTTAACCAGGCGAACTTGTAAACCTTAATTAACCGAGTCTCTAAAGAAAGAGCGAAAATGCACCTTGATGGGAGGACTGACATGAAAAGAATGTGGTGACATGTAAATGCAAGGGGAGCACTGTTTCACTTACTGATTACTGTCAAGTACAGAAAAGGTTAAGTAAAATGTCAAATAGCATTTTCACTTTAAAACTGTTAAAACCTGCTTTTTCTTTTGGATTCTACTGACATGTAAATGTATTAAACTGGAGGAGTGTTTTCGTCTATTTCCACTGAATGTTTCCACTGAAGAGCAAGTTTTTGAAAATTGAATAAGAAATGTCTTTTCCATTTTTTAATGTCAGATTTCAACAAATAAAACTGCATTTCAAGATGAAGCTTTTTTGAATAAAATTTTCATCGTCATTTTAATATAGATTCTTACGGGTTTCTTTAATAGTACAAATTAAATTACAATAATAAGCAAACTGATTAGAGCAGCTAGTAATAACAAGATACACAAAGATTTTAGAAATCTGTCGGAAACTTGTTTAAGACTAAAAATTGCAGTTTACTTGGCAAATAACAAAATTAATTCACATTTTTATGCCTAAATTTGAGCCAGCACATTCTCAGACTCAAATCAAGTAAAACACACTTTTCTGTTCAGGAATGTAAGTAAACAACTGTAATTTGACATCTTAATCACAAATATAATAATGTGCTTTACTATTTTTTCAGCTTTTTGGGGGGTAAAATAGTACATTTGAAAAATTTTGGATAACATTATTTATATTTTAGCATTAAATATATAATTTCAAGTAAATATTTTGCACATACTAGTAAATTAGCTATTACAGATTACATTAAATTACATATTTTTGTAATTACCGTTACTGTTAATTCAGGGCAGCTGTGATGTAAACCTTACATTGGGTGCTGTTCTAGTAAATTTCTTGAAGACCATACTGGTAGTCTCTCTAGTACATTTATATAATGTCAATTAGTATTTTCAAATATTTTCATTGATTCCAAGGACCAGAGTTCTTGCAAGGCTTTAGTGGAGAATTGTGTGAATTAGCAAATTGCTTCCACTAAGTTAAGGTTTGGATTTCCAACCCATACCAGATGCTTATAGATCAGCACAAGAAATACAACTGTGGAAATGGCCATCAGTGGAAGTGTGGATTTTAAGTGAGACAAAGGAACTGCCACAGTTGGAGACTGCATTAGTTGAAGTCCTGACTAGATAAATTGCAGACAAAGCTCGTCCTGAAGCACCACTCAGTCTCTAGAACCCTGAGGAGGTATTCAAGTCTGCAGGGATGCCCCCCTCCATTTATTAAATGATTTTGCCGCAGTTACATAGCTATATAAATGTCACTTGACATGTGGGCGAAACTCCATTTAAAGCTTGTCAGAGAGATTTATCAGGGTATTAAAAACTTTTAAATGTGGTCTCTCTCTGTCTCTGTCTCTCTTTTTTAAAGCTGTTTTGATGTACCGTATACTTTCACAGCTGTGCATCATTGCAGGAGGGTGAAATAAATTCGCTAGTAAATAAACAGCGTGTGTTTAACTCTCGCACCATTGATCCATTCAAAGTACAGTTATTGTTTTTTATCCATTGTGCAGCATATAGCTCAACTGAACCGTAATGTATAAAATATTATTATAGGCTATTACATTTGCTTAAGTACTGTTGCACGGTCACTTTATTAAAAAGAGGTTATCGTGGGCTTTTTAAAAAAATTAATACAGTAAAATGAAAGATAACTAGTATAGCAGAAAGGATGTAGTATATCACTGGCCTAACTAGGATGTGTGCACTCCACTAGCCTGGAAATACATGGGTCACATATCTGGCTTTGGCTCCCTGTGGTGTCAAATACATACCTTGACTAAGCACAAATGGGCCACAACGAGGCCACCACTGACCCCCACTTTCCAGATGAGACACACTCATATGTTCCACAGGCTGCATTGCTAGTCGCCTGGTGCATAACATGAAATTATGACAGCAGTGTCATTTTTATAATCCTTCTTCTGGAATTAGGGCTGATGCAACCAGGCCAACTGTGGGGTTTCCGTCATGGCGGCTGCTGTGCACGACATAAAAGTTCCCCTGGTGCTTTTACACGCATGCACACACACATACACACACAGAGACTGTGTGCACTGTCCCTTCTCATTTACTGATGCACAAAGCCACAGACTGTGGACCAGTGGATTTATGGTCTGTGAACAACACTCCCCCCCCCCCCTCCTTTAAAAAAAAAAGGGGATTAGGTAAACAGTGTTTGGAGCCAACTGATCATTTTGCCGTACATTATCCCATTTGCTGGAACACAATTGCCGCTTTGCCAGTAACACTGGCTAGAACTTGGCAAAATGGGCCAGTGGACCAATTGCTTGTTGTTTCCTTAACAAAGGAGTTTAGACAATATATTTTTGAGCCAATTCTATTTTCTTTATATTGTCATCTACTTAACAGCTTTAATGGTATTTCTTACCACTACTATGATGATGTGTAACTGTACTTTTCTGTTAAGCAAGACAACCTCAACAGCCTTTCTTACCTCATCGACGACTTCACTGCTATTACTAATCGGATGGCTTTAAATTTCCTCCGTCTTAACCCTGGCAAAACAGGGGTTCCTGTTTTCAGCTCTGACAGCTTTTCCAAGAAGGTTCATCATTACATCAGCTTTCATGCCACCAATATCAAATGACCTGCTAAGAATCTGAGTTTTGACCAGCATTTTGGTTTCAATTTTTTCACCTGTCTAATGTCATTCAGTCTTGATGACCTTAGACAGACCTTATGTATCAAAATATCCTTAAATATCAAAGTGATGTCAGTGATGTCCTGTTTGATGTTCCATTATGAAACGTTATGCTGCAGCTAACATCATTAAAAAACAATAAAGGAAGCCTTTTGTTTTATAATCTGGTGCTTTATTGTAACACATATTACAGTTTAAAAAAAGAAGAATCCTTTTTTATGTGCCTTTACATAACAAAGGCACATAAAAACGGCTTAACAAACTCAAACAGCAGACACGGTCCTTCTTGCTGGCAGGTGCTCTATGCAGTGTGGCGCTGGATCAGACAGAATCCTGCAGAGGTGTTAAGAAGTCCCACAGCTATCTAAGGAGAGTAGAAAATGTCTGTAAGCAAGACTTCCAAATTTTTCACACAGCAATATTAGGTTTTTTAAAATAAAACAAAAAAATGGAAAGGAGCCATTTAAAGGGGAACAGCTTTGTTTTTGTTGTTGTCTCAAGATATACTGTATATAGGATCAACATGACTCCATAAAAGGAATATCAATCAATCTAACTTTTAGCAAGTGTTACATAGAGTATTTGATCATTTTTTCTGCAAAGTCAAAAAAGATACAATAATGCTTTTAGAAGTCATAAGGGGTGTTTTTTTTTTTTTTTAATAGTTAATTGGTATTTTATTGATATTAATTAATTCACCTGAATAAAAGCCTAGGAGGGTGCCATTCAGTAATTGTGTTTTTCATTGGTAGCTTAATAATAATAAACTGCTTGTTTACATTATTGTATTTTGCACAACTCTGTTGCTTGTGACGCTCGCACACAAGAATTTCACTCACATGTACTGTACCAATGTACCTGCACATGTGATGTGACAATAAAAGTGATTTGATTTGATTTGAACTAAACTCATAAATCTTAATCGAACAAGCATGTAACAACAGGAACAAGCAAGTGAACGAATAGGCCAGGTGTGACCAAAATGCTTGCTAAATATAAAAGCAAAAAGCAAACCGAAAAAATCATCTTGGAAAAAAAATCATTCTTGCTAATTAAATTTGTTTTAAATTGTTTGTTGTCATCAGCAATTGTGAGGGTTTTATGTAGAAAATTGTGTTTGAATGTCACTTCCTCATGACATGCAGATCAAGGAACTATTTGGCATGAGAGTCTAAAATTCTTTCAGCTTTCAGATGTTTTGTTTTCCTGCCACAATTCTGCACTTTCTTACTGATACAAGAGATTTGCTGATACTCAGAAGCAGCAGCCTCCCTCTACCCACTGTCTTTTTATGATGAGGAACAAGAATGCCTAAAGGACTTATGGATAATGCTCTGGGGAAGCTTGGGGAAAAGTTCGGTTTTAAAGTTCACACTGGTTCTTGCTACAAGGTACTGTTGATGTTCAAGTGATACTTGAGAAAAAGACATCATTTCTGTTACTGCTACATTAGTAGGTTTTGTCCATCTCTTTGGAAAAAATGCCATACTCAAAGTGGAGAAGACACCCTTACATCCAACTGGCTTGGCTAATTCAATTAAAGCAACATTTGATTAAGTCCAAGCCTGAGAGCTTAATTAAATACTAAGGGTTAGGGGGATGCAGTTGTACGTGCATGTTTAGTATGCAATTACACATCTGGGGGAGTGGATGCACATGAATGGTGTGTGTGTGTCTGTGTGTGTGAGAGGCTGCAGGTGCATGTCTAATTCAGTTTGTGTGCTTATGCTTGCATTGCTGTTTGGGTGTGTGTGTTTTATAACTGGTTGCTAGGCAAGGGATGAGATAAACTGAGACACAAGAGATTTCCAACTCGCTCTTAAGCTGCTGAATACACAATAGGATGGAGTTCAACAAAGTTCACATCAACCACTTCTGAATACTAAGTCAATGCTACATGAATATGAATTTGTGTTAGTTAGTCAGATTTTTTTCAAAGGGATAAAATTCAGAAAAACGCCTTGCAGCCAAAACAAACAGGCAAAGATGTTCACGCACAAGGTAAGGGCACGCACGCCCCCAAGACTTTGAACTATCAACTTGACATCAACAAAGACAGGGCATTAGCACAGGCACAAGGTAAATTATGTGTTTTGCATAGAAATATTCACAATCAGCATAGAACAAAACACTAGCTGAGGTTTTGACAAAAATGGTCTTCTTTATGGCTATGCACGCACCGTTGTTTTGGGTCAGAGCGAGTCTGATTTATGGGTCAGCCAGTATTATCAGACAAGTCTGGCCCATCACAGATAAATGGCTATGAGGATATACTGGAAAGTCTTTATCCTGGCAATTATTGGACAATAAATATGTTATCAGCACTGACTCTCAAAATGTAATCTCAGTCTATCTCTATAAAGCGCATGATAAGAAGTAATTCAAGAACATCTTTATTTATGTATAATTAAAAAGAATCCAGACAGCTTTATATTTATTATTTTAACATTTATTTGAAAGTTGAGTTAGGAAATCTGTAACAAAAAAGCTCATATTATCGAATAATCCAGTTTATGAATACAATGCACATCAAATGACGATCTTAAGTTAGTATTCATTTGAAGGTTGGCCTGTCACTTCTTCCTTTGTCCTCCTTCCTTTGTCCTCCACTTGTAGTCAAATGTTTTTAAACCCACATCACATACCATGCCATGATATGCCAGTTTTTGAGGCTAATGGCTCTATTGGGATCACCTTTTTGGTCCAAAAATACTATTTTATTCCTATCAAATTTGTTATCTTTGGCATTGATCAGAGACTTAACAAAAAAAAAGACACACTTCCCTTGAGTAAACAAAAAATTCAAGGACGTTTGGCTTCATTGAAGTATAAAGAAATGTAATGAAAGAAGCAGTACAGTGTGTCAGTGCTAGGCCTACAGGTTAACATCTAAAATTACTTTTCAGGACTAAAGTAGTGAACCAAGGTGGCTGTGTGATTCAAAGGTCAGTGTTAAGTGGCTTAACAAAGAAAGAGAACACTTCTCTGAAAATGATCAACCTCAAGGACTCAACTAAAATCGAATGAAAAAACAGCTAATATCCAAAACTAGTTCGGAAAATGATTTTAAAAAAAGCCCAACTCCTTAGAAGCAAAATATACAGAAATGAGGGGTGGCTCAAGACCTTTACACAGTCCTGTACTTATAAACATGTTTGATTGCTGTATTGGGATTAAAAATCAATGTTTTCTTTTGTTTTTCTGGGAACAGATTTTGCATAGTTTTTCGCTGTAGGCAGGGATAAAGATTTTTGGTACTGGAAGTTTTCTGGTTTTCTGCTTGTAGGCCAAGCAAAGTTTGTATTTTCTATACATCCAAATGATCACTTTTTAATTTCTTGGAAGCTTTATTTAGCAGGGGTCTAAGCCTACCAGATTATTCATTAGATTAGTCCTAATTTACAATTTTCAATTTTCATCCATTTAGATTCGATAAAGGTTTTAGGGGCGTGGCTTCTCTCACGGACAGGTTTGCCGCCACACCTGGGCTGATTGAAGTCACTGAAGCGGACCTGTGTCTTACCTTTGTGGTGCTGCTGCAGCTTTGGTGCATTCTTTTGGAATTATCTGAAAAATAATATGACTTGTCATCTTCAACAGCTTGTCCAAGAAGTTTGTGCTTCGGTTTTGGTGAGTGAAATTCTAGTATTTTAGTAGCTGTTATGTTGCACTAATTAGCAGGTATATGCGACCATGCGTAGCAGGTGCTGCTCGCTAACAACACTATAGCCTTAGCTAAACTTAGTACTTCACACTCTCATTCAAATATTATTACTTCATATTCATATTACTTCAAATATTATTAACAAATAAAACATGGTGACGACTAAAATGGTAACATTGAGATTTCAAAACGCAGTATCACACTGTGGCATTTCCATGTCGTTTATAGTGAATAGCTCAGTGTGCAAACTGCACTACAACACAACAACACACTATGATAGTGCGTTTTCAATAAGTGACAGCAGCAGTGTGTGCATGCAGTGTTGTTTGAAATGATGAAGACAGTGTATTTTCATTTGGCTCCTAAATTCTCCTGCAGTATTTGTTTGGATAACTATTTTCTAACTATAAATTGTTCTTGTTTTTTATTTATTTATTTTTTAGAAAGAGGGGCAATACATATTAATGAACATTTTAACAAATGTAAATATGCCAGATTATAGCCTTGGGCTAATTTCCATCTGCAGACCCTCTGGCAGGTTGGTGTTAAACACAAGTTAGTAAAAACATACAGAGACACTATTTACAGGTCATGTGACAAGGACAAAAACAGTGATCACATTATACTAGAACAAACAATGACAAGGAGAGTGGACACAGAGGACAGTATTTTTTTTTATTTTGGACTGTTTAAAAGTTTTCCTTACATAACCTGATTTGAATCCTTCTCATTTATGCAACTAAGGAAATAGTCACCAGAACATCCCTAGAAGAATGCTTGGTTGTCCTCCTTTGGTGAAACAGGGCTAAAAGCACAGTTTTGTGAAGTGATGCAGCCAGTGTTAGGATAGTGGCTTTTTTGCCCTCTTTGACACAGGTGGGCAGTGATTGAGGTTGTAGACTCAAAGCCTCTGCACTGAAGAATCTCACTGTCTACCTCTAAAAAGTAATTTTTGGGAGCAACGCCACTTTGTCTGCAGCCATAGCTCTTGAAGAGACACACATGGTCATTTCAGCCATTAGCAGCAGGATACCCATTACTCTTGGGGCACACCTGGACATGTAGTTAACACTGAGCACATGCCTGTGTACTGTGGCCCCATTTCCATGCTTTACTTAGAATGGATTATCATCACCTTTATGGCCATTTAAATTCACACTTGGAAAACACTTAAAGTTCAGTTCACTTAGTTTATAAACAGTGAACTAAATTTTCAAAGACTGACTAGTTCAAATTATTATTATTCTTTATTGTTCCGTGTGAGCCCTTGCTTCACAGACAGGGGACTTTAAGTGTTTTTGTCTTTTAGCATTTAAACAATGTTGCATAAACCAGAACAACTGAAAGCAGGCCAGCCTACAAATGTAATTCAGCTCTATAAGAATGTCTGCAGCTGTTAGTTGTTTGCATGATCTTATCCTTTGGTAGTGATTACTTCTTATCATCAATCACTAGCCAGATGCTCCAACTCAGTGTTGCGTTTAAAATTGGTTGCTGATGTTCTGACTTTTGAAAATGTGAGATTTTTTTTTTTTTTTTTTTTTTTGGTCACAATCTGAGGATCTGTACTGATGGCTTCCTTTAAATGTACATAAGGACTGACTTCAGCAGTTCCTTTGGGAGCTGCATTGTCTAAAATCTTTCACCTCTTTCTTCCTTTCCATTCAACAAGAACAGTCCACGTTAGTGGAGATAAAGTAAACAAATATGAACAATTTACCATACTAAAATAAGTTGAAAGTGATAACAGACTTGGTTTGACATGAGCCATTCTTTGAGATGTGCCTTTTAAAGTTTCATATGTTGAACTCTCCTCTAGGAAGTGGGCAAGTCTGTGGAAAATCTTTATCTATACATCTATACAGCAAAACAATCATACTAGAACTTGCCATGCTGACAGGCTGTATTTCTGTTTTACAGCATCCTTTCATGGGTACCTGTTAACTTCTGAGAGAATGAGTGATGCTGACATCATGTTCTTTATTTGAAAACAATTGAAGCAATGCAAAGAAGTCTGTTTCTCACAGTCTTTTTTTATACAATGTCATAATGTGTATTTTTAAAGTTTTAGTCCCATTTACAGTAAACTTGATGATACAGCAGGATATGCTTTAGGACGTGGCTACCTTGTGGTTGACAAATCACCGCTGTATGGGTGTGGAATCCTCTCATTCTTAGTCAGATCCACTCCTTGCTTGTCACAACTTTAGAACTTAAAGCCATGTTGGCTAAAATGCAAAACCCAAGACTTCGAAAGAGCACAAACCAAATGCTGACTTAGCATAGTGGTTACATCCATCTTTTGTGTACAGGCATGTGAAAAAGAGCATTTTCACAGCTTTACTACTTCCATAAGAATTAAGAGGGTGGCAATCAGGTGCTGTTAATCAAATACACTTGACAGAGCATCCACGAGTGTGATCACCTCTATTAAAGCAGATGTTTTGGGAATTTGCTGGTGTGGAGTATTCGAGTGCGAGTCAACACAATGCCAGTTTTCCCAAGAGTGGACATATGTCAGCAAATTTACTCCAAGGTCAGACCATACAATAATTAGAAAATTAAATACAAAAACAAGAGCTACATCTCAAACTATAGACTTTGGTTAGCTTTTGAAATGTTTATGACATTAAAACTGGAAAAAGACTGAACAAATATGGCTTGTTTGAATGAGTTGTCATGAAAAAGCCTTTTCTAATTATTTTTTTGGCCTTTTTTCAGCCTTTATTGGATAGGGACAGTGAAGATGGACAAGAAAGTGGGGGTGTAGAGGGCCACGGGTTTGGACTCGAACCCGGCCTACTGCTCTCCAGCCATTTTTTTTCCCACTTGTACAAGTGCTGTGTTGTGGTATACATTAATGCTCTCAGAAGATTTTTTTTTTTTTTTGACGGGGTGTGTGTGATAAGTCGAGCATATTAATTGATTAATTATTTTCTAGCTAATTGTACATGTTTTATCACCCTGATACAATCAGCTCCTAGCTGGGGCTACAGCGCCCCCATTCTGTTTGTCTGGTTGTTGGTAACTGCCAAATTGTAAACTTTATTTTTTGTTGTACAAGAACAAACATAAATCCTCCAGTCTTGTTTTTCTCTCCCTTTCTGACTTGCTGTAAGGATATTAACCTAGGGTGTGTTCAGTCTTCTCAGAGAGCCTGCTGGGCTGTAAAAATAAAATTCAGTCCATCCATGTGACACAAACTGCATTCAGCAGGTCACATGACACAGGAGAATTGGTTCCAGGGACATCAACAGAGTAACAAAGATGGTCACTGAGACAATTTTCAGCAGGATATAAAGTACTTGAATTGACCTCTATTTTCAGCTCTAAATGACTCACCCAGTGTCAGGGGGCCTTTTATGGTCACATGACAATTGGAGAATGTTTGTTTATGAGATACGCCTGAAGGGAAAAAAAGGGAACCACTTCAAGTCATGCTAGTCTCCTTAGTCTTGCAGTGAAGCAGTGTAATACCTGTCTTTTTGATGAGACTGGAAAATGACTAAAATAAATTCAGACTTGCTGTTACAAAATCATTTAAGCTTGACTTTGCTGTTTGTGATGACAATTTATCAAGAGACCAAAAAAAAAAGATTTGGATGCTTTCGTGGATAGCACACATTCATCCAGCTCGTCAAAACAAAAGTAGGTATTGCAGTTTCTAGCCTAATTCATTTACACAGTAGCTTATGTACTGTAATAGCTGATGGCAGTATGTGGGGTGATCTGGGAGCCTTTGGTGAAGAAAGGAACTGGACTTGATGTCAGATGAGTAGTTTTCAGCCTCCCATGCTGACTGAGAGCAGCCTCCTTCCTATAATTTACCTTTTTTGGAAATGATCTGCTAAGTAATTAAAAATTTATTTCCCCCTCAAATCCCATAAGGGCAGAATATCTGCAAGGCATGCAAAGAATATCTCGTGCCATCTGAGACACAAATTGCTGCAATATCCCCGCTCAGTACTGACTTACAGCATTGTGTAAACGATTACCTGCATCGGCTTTTGTAGTAATGATGCAGCAAGTGTGCACAGTAGGCAGATTCTGTGGTTCCCTCAGCATGAAAGAGCACTTTGTTTATAAGTAAGTAGTTGAGGAATACCCGTGCCTCTGTCAGGGTTCAGAGTTATGCTCCCATTGGAGCCACTAGTATTAAACACAAGAACACAGTTTGGCTGAGGCAAACAGCAAAAAAGGTTTGTATTTGCCCGAGGTGTCTTAATACCCATGTGCACAGCTGCTTTTTTTTTTTTTTCCAGAGTTAACTCTTCACCTGTCCCATTTTACTTTTGTAGTATTTTAAAATTTATCACTAAAAGTGAGTTTGCCTATGTGTGTCTATGGTCCAATTACAGTGTAGTTGTCAGTTATTTGATCATATTGATGCTACTTTTTGTCTGTTCTGTCAGGAGAGGGGTCCTCTGTCAGTTTTCCTACATCCCATCTGCCCTTCTGTCTCTCAGTACTTGTTTGTTCCACAAACATATATGTATAGCATTTTTCTATTTTATTACAGCTTCAAACCTTGTCCAATTCAGGAATACAAGCACAATATATATTGTTACGAAATCAGTTTCACCCCGGTTCTTTTATTCCTCGGGCATCCAGAGACGGCACTGGAACTCAGTAGTCATTTCACAAAACCTTTATTCATCTTCATTTAAGCATGCATCTTCTAGAAGGGAAGACGTGCAAGGCCGGTGTCCCTCTGCAGATCTTCCACTCCTTTGTTTGTTACAGCCAGCTTTATAGAAGTGACCCCATCATAAAACCCCCATGGTGTGCTGCAAACTCTGTCTGTGTGTGTATGCACGAGCACGTGAGTGCCTGTGTGTGCGCGTACCCGTGTGTCTATGTGAGTGACTGTGCATGTAGGTGTGGGTGCGTCATAACAGTCAAAGCACTGTGTGTGTGTGTGACTTCCTGGGGGTCATAAAAGTAATCTCACCCAAGCCACACCAAATTCCTTTAGACAACATACAAAACAGAGTTAACATATTACAAACACTGAGACCCCCACTCTGCATCCACTGGGCCAGTGGCCTCTTGTTGTCTTACATTTACAGATCATGTGGAGAGTCTCCTGCAAACCTACTTCTAAGTTATAACAATTATGAGTTTCTATTAAAGGTACAAGCATCAGCAACCCCCAACTGTAGCTTCCTGTCTCCTTTTATGACGGCAGAACCCAGTGTCCATAAATTCCTTTCTCTCTAAACAATTACACACAATCTCAGGCTACAGCTAAGCCAAACTAAAACACACAAACAAATCCTTCCCTATTCCTCTGACCTATTGCTGGACCCTCTCATCTAAGCAAATTTAACACATTACATTCTAATAATTATGTTCATGTATTCACTGTGTGTGTGTGTGTGTGTGTGTGTGTGTGTGTGTCTTTATAATGAAACAAGGTCATTAAGACTTTGTGGTGCAATATGAGATTTAAAATGTTGTTTAGATCATGAGTTCCCACAGCTTGGGTCTCTCTTCTCCTCTCCTTCTAGGTCTTTCTTTCTCTCCTCAGGTGACAGAGTGATGGATTAATCCCAAATAAACTCGTTCATCTTTCAATTAGAGCCAGTGTTGAGGAGGTGCCAGGCATTATGAAGCTGTCTGGAAGACTGGGACTAAGGTAGTGATGGAGAGAAGAAGGGAGGAGGAGAAAAGGGTGAGAGTGAGTTATGGCATTGGTGTGAGGGACAGAGATAGGTGTTTGTAAAAGACTGAGTGGGGAAAAAAGTGAGCACAAAATAAGATCTCTGTGTACATGGGGGAAGAAATGCATTGGTTGAGGGAGCACATCCAACTATTAAAACATCAATCAGATTAGAACTCCCATGCCTGGCTGACCATCCAAAGCCTG
Organism: Maylandia zebra; assembly: GCF_041146795.1. NCBI lineage: Eukaryota > Metazoa > Chordata > Actinopteri > Cichliformes > Cichlidae > Maylandia > Maylandia zebra. The sequence continues at coordinate 12,396,209 of NC_135177.1, read as the reverse complement.
CCCCCTTCCATCATCCCCACCGTGGTTTGCACTTTTACACAACTTTGGATTTCACTGATTTTGTTTTTTTGTCCCCTTTGTTTCTTGTGTGTGTGTGTGTGTGTGTGTGTGTGGTTTGTTTTTTCCCCCACTTTAGTTGTTTAGATTGTTATCTATCACATTAAAACTTCGTAAGCTATATAAATGCTAAAACCTTTTTTTTTTTTTTTTTTTTTTTTTTGGAAAAAGTAGTAAAACAACTTGAGTCAAATGAGTACAAAAGTAGCTCTTGAGTTGAGTTCTCTATTCAATGGTTCGTTCTTAATTTGGTGATAGACTGCCCAGCCAAATAACTTTAGCTTTGATGATGTTTTAATAAGCTTATGTAATGGCAGAACATTTATTTTCATCTAAAATTGCAATTTTTTTTTTCTTGCATTGATAGGGTCAAGTCTTCTCCTCCAGTGTATCACACATGTTGTCAGTGGAGTTCAGACCCAGATTAATCACCAGATTAGTTATTTAAAGATATTAAATTGTCTTCGTATTGGTTTTATAGTATAGTGGTTAACATACATGTGTATTCAAAAGATCCTTGGATTGAGACCAGGAGGAGCCACAAATCTCTGAGAGGGTTGCGTAAAGGAAATGCATCTGCTGTTAAAAATCTGCCAGATCAAATATGCACTTGAATCGGCTGGTACTGCTCCATTATTGATAAGAAATTACAGAAGCTTAAATTGTATGCACAGGGTTCTACAAAGCACTTTGTCATTCAGGTTGGACTTAAATTTTTTTAAATTGTATTGGCTTTGTGCAACACAGTTTTAAATCAATCTTTCAGCATTGTTGATTTGGTCTAAACCAGGGGTGCCCAATCCCGGTCCTCGAGAGCTACCGTCCTGCAGCTTTTAGATGCATCCTTCTTCCCACACACCCGAATCAAATGAATGGCTTGTTATCAGGCCTTTGCCAAACATGATGGCATGCTGAAGAGGTAATCAAACCATTTGATTCAGCTGTGTTGGAGTAGGGATGCATCTAAAAGCTGCAGGATAGTAGCTCTCGAGGACTGGGATTGGGCAGCCCTGGTCTAAACCATGGGTCGGCAACCCTAGGCACGCGTGCCACAGTTGGCATGCGAAGGGTTAACTGATGGCACAACCATAGCTGGACTGGCCATCGGGCATACCGGGCATTTGCTCGGTGGCCCGATGATTTTTTTTAATTAATTAATTAATTTTTTTGTAATGGTATAAACAATGAAAGGTGGTGGATTGGCCAAATGCTGGCTGGTGTGTAAAAATAACTCAGTTGTTTGGTGGTGGCTATGGCGTAGCTTCCACAGATTCAGTAAAATTAACAAGTGGTGGAGGCCAGCAGGTGGATGAGGGAGAGGGGAGGCAGGAGGAGGAGAGACCCGAGGCGGCCGCCGGTCCGAGAGTGTCAGGTGAACTGAACTTCAGGTAAGAAGTTATGACCTGCAGTCTATCTGGGTCAGATATAAACCAAGTTTAGGTGGAGTTTATTTTCGTTGTGCTGACTTTTTACCGTCAGTTACAATAACTCGTACTGCGTACTAGCTAGCATGACGGAGTTTCTATACAGCTGGTTGGGTGCTATGATGTTACTGATAGTGAACTTTATTTTATTCATAAGGTTAGTTAGTAGAGTTTCCAACCGTCCCGTAAAAAGACGGAATCGTCCCGCATTCAGAGAAAATATTACGCGTTTCGTGTTGAGCTGAGAAGGGACGCAGTTTGTCTAGGATGGAAAAAGACACAAAGGTGGATTTATTCTGTCGTTACGCTGCACAGCTGCCTCTTCTTCTCCTCTTATTCTCTCCCCCTCCCTCTCCAGTTGCTACTTGACTGATCAATGATCAGCTGATTGGCTTTTCTCTCTTGTTTGTTTATCGCCCACTTTGCGCTAGAAAGAGGAAACCGCCGGATGTCGCGCTAAACAGCAGCAGCACGTTTAAGCTTGATCAGCTGTTGTTAGAATTTATTTAATATTAATTTTAAGTATCAGCTGATGTTTGCTGGAGCCACAGCTGTAAAAGCTCGTGGTCATGATATCGGTTTGGTTATCTGGTGAGAGGGAAACATGAAGATGAAACCAGGAGATGTCCTTACTGAATCATCAGCGCTGAACAGGTGATGGAGAAACAGGTTTACCTTTTAGGTGACATGAATGAGTTGAAGGGAAGTTATGAACTGTTTCTGAGAGACAAATAACACCAGGATCCTTTTTTTAATGTAGCTGACAGCTGGTAACTGTGCAGGGGCGGGTCTAGAAAAGTTTTGCCAGGGGGCCAGGTAGGGCATTAACAGGGAAAGGGGGGCACAGAGAAATACTTTCTTATTCTCATTTAAAATGTCTAGTTTTTATTAAATAATTGTGTGAATCTTACAACCAAAGTTTTTATCTGACATAAAATGTATCATACATATACCAACAAGATTGTACATCACTGTCACAACAGCGTTTGTTTTTATTCAAAGGCTTTATGGCTTTAATACCCGGTGGGCCGGTCTTTAGTCAAAATGCCCGGGCCGATTTTTTTCGTCCCAGTACAGCCCTGGGCACGACATGCAGTGAATTAATCTGAGAAGGTGCATCAAAAAATAAATGGCCGCGCCAGTGGTGCACGTCGCAAATCAGCTCGCATAGACACATTAGTTGTTCCTCTTCTTAATGATGGTATCTTAACTAACAACCCGAACTACCAGATTCAACTTGTAATTGGCTAAAAATAACAATAAAGCTAACAAAAAGGGACGTTGTTAGCTTTCCACATTTTGACACTTCAAAAGCTTCAGCAGCTGTCCGCTCAGCACAGCATCAGCACCACGGAAATACACGGATACATCCGTAGACTCGAGACACAATGCATCTTTGGGCCTTTCAGGTGTATGGACCAATGTTTTATTTTCTGATCAAACCAGAAATCTTTAATGAGTAGCTAGATTTGTCTCGCATTAACTGGCTGAGTTAATGCAACATCGAAGCAGCTGGAATCCACAGCTGTGCGTGTTCATGGAGCTTGCATTTTCACCTGCTGGACATCACTACCTGACAAGTTTAACTGTCTTCAGAACATTGCAGAGGCCTTATTGACAGTATTTGGCTCTACATATCTGTGTGAGCAGAATTCTTCTCACATGAAGAGATCAGAGATCAGTGTGTATTAACAAACATGCCATATTGGCTCAGTTTATTTTTCTTATCATTGTTGTGAGACCATAAATAGCATTTGCATTTTCTGTTGTACAGTTCATTTGCTGTTATGGATAAAAAGTGTCTTTTTTTTTCTTTTTTTTTTTCCAAAATGGCTGATAACTATTCGCTGATAGCTGCCAACATCTGCCAACATAATTCTATAAAGTGGTTCTATATAGTGTGTAACTGTTCATATAGTGTTATTAAATTTATTGCTAATGTAATCATATGGCACACTGACTTCTGAGGAAATTTTAAATGGCCATCAGAAAAGTTGCCTACCCCTGGTCTAAACGCTCTTAGGGTTTGAGTTTCAGAAACATTGTGCATGTTTTAACTAAATACAGCACTGTTAGTTTCATTGTGTTTATAAAAAAATTGAAATTCTAAATTGTCATAGATGGTGTTTGAAGACACTGGCTGAATAGTCTTACACGGTCTGCTCTAGTATGTTTGTTCTCTAAAAGATGTTAAAGTGGAACAGCGAAAAGATTGCAAATCATTGTGGATACATCAGTTTTTGCACCATGCAACAGATGGGCACGGCCCCCCATATACCTGTAGTCCTGATCTTAACATCACTAAGGCTACGTTCACACTGCAGGTCTTAATGCTCAATTCCGATTTTTTGATCAAATCCGATTTTTTTGTCTGCTCGTTCACACTACAAATAAAATGCGACAGCAAACGCTCTCTAGTGTGAACGCTCAAAGCGGCCCGCATGCGCAAAAGAAGATGTCACACACAACGCGCTCTGTTTAGACCCAGAGCAACAGTATTGTTTGACTGATGGCCCTTAATATAAAGACTTCGGTCTTCACGTTTCCCAATTTTTGCTTTAAGTTATTTTGTTATTTACATAATAATGTAAATAACCTAATAATTATCCTTATTGCCGTTTAAGAGAGGAGCGGTGCTTCAAAGGATAGCTGTAGATTTCTGTCAGAATCTGCAGATTATACAGTACAAATAAAATGTTTACGTTGTCTTCCCAACAGTTTCACTGACATCCACACTGGATGGCCAGGAAGCGTTCGCGATGTCTTCTCGGGCGCTTCTCTGGCGCTGATAATTGGCTTCAGTCTTGTGTCGGTGACGTAAAAGGCGGATTTAATGCGACTTGACCGTTCAAACAGCAGTCGCTTTCTAAAACATCGGATATGTATCGGATTCAGTACCACATACGAAAGTGACCCAGATCGGATTTGAAAATATCGGATTTGCGCCGTTCACACTGTCATAGCATGATCGGATATGGGTCGCATAGGGTCAAAAAATCGGATTTGATGCGCTTTCGCCTGCAGTGTGAACATAGCCTGAGTCTGTGTGGGATTACTAGAGACAGATGACACTCCAATATGATTCCAATATGTTTGCAGTAACCTACCTGCCAAGTAGCTAGAAATTGTACATTTTTCAAATCAACTTCAGCACCCAAATTGTTTGCACAGTTAAATGTAGGCGTAAGCATTGATATTAGTCTGCAAATTTGTGTACTTAATCACAGTGTGTGCGCTCATATCCTATTATTGTGTGTAAATACAGTATGTGTATTTATATACAGTAATAATGTGTGGGTACAAGAGGAAGAATAAGGCGGTGGTGTTTGAGGAGGCTGTTATGACTTTGTACCCTCACTTTCATTCTCACCTAGAAACCAATACCGAGCTGTTGGCATATTTTCATTTCTTCCATTTTACTTCTTCTGCTTCTTCAAGGAATATTATGTACTGTAGGCACACAGGGACGAGTTCTAATGAATTTGAATGAGCGTCTCAATTTATTTTCCATGTTTTATTTATTTTTTCAGGGTTTGGGGAGTAAATTGAATCGACGGCGGTGATGCGTGTGCTAGTCAGGAGCAATATAGGGACCTGCTGTTCTGATTAAGTTCCTGTTATGGAGCCGTTCATTATTGATTTCATTTCTCCTCACTTCTCCTCCCTCTCGCATTCACATTTACTCCATATCTCTTTCTTCTCAGCAGGGCTCTCCCTTGTTCTCTATGCCTCTTATTCTTCCCTGCTTCTTTGCAGTCAACTTTCGTCTAAAAGCAGCGACTTGTCATTTATAAAACTAAGAAAAATGTAAAATAAAACAATTAAAAAAAAATTTATTACAGTATTTGATTTCTTTTTTTCTACTAATCCCACTAATGTTTGGCTTTTGAGGTTACCAGTGTTGCTTAGTTCTTACAGGGACAAAACATGTATTCAGCGACATCTGTAATTCATTTATTTACCACATACAGAGATCCAGATACAGAGATCAAAATTTAATTATCATAGTTTGTGTTGATACACTGATTTAATTTTCTCTCTGTGCTCTTAGAGCTATGTTAGAACTTATGACAGGACAATATACAGCTAAAAAAAGTAACAAGATTAATATTGAGTCATAAATTGTTCTTATACTGTTTTATATTGTGTTTGTGTAGATTACAACACTTTTTTTTGTCTTATACACATGCCTGCATCACTGTAAATCACTAGTTGTTTGTTTTCCTTCTCGCACAAGAGCTCTGTGGACCACACTTGCACTGAGTCACTTACTGGCAGTCATACTCTTTGGGATTTCAAATCATTGTTTACCCTGCCTGTGGAGGTTCTGATACGTTCTTAGGTTTTCCAAATAATCTAGCTAGACATGCAGCCGAGAGTTTTCCAATAATCTCTCCAACCTTAAAATCCAACATTTCCAAACTTGATAGTATCAGCGGTGGCCAAGAAAACCATCTCACACACAACAAAGTCTTTGAATTTGGCAAATTTTGCAAATTTAAACTCAATGCAGATTTTGAGTTTTACATTTAATACAATTAGGACAGTCTCACTAGGATTAGCTGTATAAATAAATGTCTGACTTTTCAAGGTAAATGTTGTCAGTATGGAATAACTGATGGACAAACTGCTGCAGTGTAATGCTTCTGATGGAATTTTTTAGTTTTTATGTTAAAAGTGCAAGTTTGACATATGACAATGATCTTTTGGTTGTTATTCTATACCGAACTTGGCAAAATTTCCCACCCAGCTGAATGGTTTGAGACAAATACACCCACTGAACCCCCTATTTGACCCTTTCTTTTCCCTTTAGCACCGCAGGAAAACATGGGTCTGAAGTGCTCATGGAGCTTTTAAGACATGGGTTCTTGAATAAAACAGAATTCCTTTTAGCGAGCCTGTGGTAAATCTCTTTTGTTTGCGATTAAGTAGTGCTAAATAGTCTGCAGCTGTGTTGAGACTGAGCTATGGTTAGGAGGCCATCTGAAGTCCTCTGTGTTGTTATGACTAACTTCCTATAACCTGACCTCTCCATGAGTCAAGAGCCAAGTCATAGAAAAAGGAATGCGGTGACAGGTTCCACGGAACAAAGAAGAGGACCTGTTGTTTTTAATGAGCCCCTGGCCTTTTCCACTGGCTGGCAGGTTCGTGTGCTGGCAGTGTGGATAGCAGTTTGGATCACAAATGGGCCAGTTACGGCTAAGGTTGTTTTTTTTCTCCTCTGACTAATAATCTTAATTTGCCTGGCTTCCTGAGGCCGCCTTCATGGTTTCTGGTGTGCTGACTTCATGTGTGGCAGTTCTCATGCTAAGGTATTAAATTTTTACCATATACATCTGTCTGGTGTATTTATTTATACAGTTCATCACGTATAGGCATTTGTGAGCTAAGCTTTAAAGTAAGCTTTCACATGTAGTTTTGTCTGGCAGCCTTAGTCTGCCTTTTTAAAGAAACCACCCTGTCAAAAGTTTGGCCTTCATACCCCAAACTGTGAGAGCGGCGGGCTGAAACATCTGTGGTCTTGGCTGGGAATAAGAGGCTGCAGAGACTTGGATTTAGGATCTAATATGCAATCTCTGGGGTGGGGTAATGGGGAACTTGGCTTGGGGTTATGAACTAGGATTGTGAGGTGAGGTGAGGGGTAAGGGTGTTGGGCTGGGAAATTTGGAGAGCTAAGAATTTAGCTCTCCAAATTTGAGAGTTCGGCATTAGGTGATGAGAGGATGGAGTGTATCAGGGTAGCCTGGATAGGGGGAAGGGCGTGGTGAATTTTGAGAAACTGGGGTTAAGGCTGGGACAAATGCTGTTGGAAAGACAAGGGATCTTAATTTTGTAGCTGTACAGTGTTTTTAAAAATAGCAATAAATATGCCAAATAGACGTTTACTTAAACACTTCAAATACTGAACAGAATAAATTACTATAATGCTAAGTCAATGTTTTTACTAAGGGATTTTGTGTAAGGGAGACAATAAGAATTAGGTCGCCTACATGGTTAAGGAAGAGGCTTGTGTTTCTGTGATGTGGAAACCGTGGTGAAGCATAACTCTGGAGCTGGTTTAAGGTCCATGAATTGAGGTTTGTGGGCAGGGGATTGGGTGTTTTTTCTGTTTTTTGCTTTTTTCTTTTTTTTTCTTTTTTTTTTTTTAAGGACTGCAAAGGGAGGCTAATGTTGAAAAGTGTCCGCTAAAGCTGTAGCAAATGAATGGATGGATTAGTTGGAATACAAAGAATTCGAATGGAGTTGGAGCATGTGTGAGTGCTGTTGGCTTTCCGGCTGGGAAATTGGTCTGGAGGGTTGGGTGAGGGTCATTTGATGCTATTTTGGCTGTTCCCGGCTCAGTAACGGCTGGATAAGAAGAGGGTCTCTCTTTCTCTGACGCCCTCCCTCCCCTCACTCAAACGCATACATGCACATGCACACACTCCTTTCATGTTCGGCCAGTTGCATCCAACACTGGGGAGACTTTTGGGAAGATGATATTATGGATGATACGGAGTGGAAGATGACTCAGCCACAGGAATCCCAGAAAACCCACAGTGGTTGGCTGGAGTACATAGACAGAGAGAGACAGTGAAACAGAGGGAGGCAGAGGAAGTAAGTGTGTGTGTGTGTGTGTGTGTGTGTGTGTGTGTGGTATAAAAGCCAAGGAGAAGTAAAGGAGAAAGGGAGTCATGGGAATGTGTCATTGAAGTTGTCATTTTTATTTTTGGCTGTTATTAATGTGACTTTCCTTTAGTTCAGTTTAGCAGTCCATTAAAATAAGTACTTTAATGTTTCATGTATTTGTGTGCATTAGATATTAATGTTCAATAATAACGTGTCAGATCTATATCACTGAGGAAGTATGGACGCCTTCATTTAAGCATGTGCTTTCTGCTGCTTTTTTCTGCAAAGTTACCGTAATGTAAAGGCTACCAAATGTAACATTAGCATCAGTGAATAATTTATGACCTTTCATGACTGACTGTAACAGTGAGCAACCCAGAATTATTCCAGCCTAAGCTTTAGATGTGTTTGTTAGGTTCTAGATGCATCATTTTGTTTTTCATAACTATAGTTTGTTTACTCGGGTCTGAATCAGTTGATGAGTTTGACATTTTTTTGCTTTTTCCTGTGGTTTGGTTTTCATTGACACAGAGAAAACCCCAAGTGAACTCCAAGCAAACCAAAACTCTGTCAGGAGCAACAAAAATAAATGCATGAAGAGGGGGCCATGTTCTGGACTAGTGAATAACGTTCATGTTACAGCTAGTTGTCACAGTTTGTGTTCTGGGATGCTGGGAAATACACAAAGCATACCTGGCTAGGTAAAGGCATTTATCTCACACCTGCAGCTTATGCCTGGTGTTTGGGTAGGATTGATGTTGCATCATGTTCTCACCATAAACAAACCAGATTCAGGCGCCCTCCTCTAAAGGAGCTTAGGGTTTGTTTGTTTTTGTTTTTTTTGGGGGGGGCATGGTTACACCTGCAATTGAACAACTTTGGCTAAATGGACTAAACAGCACAGGAGTGAAAACACCCTTACGTCTATGACTTTATTCATTATTTGGTAACCTAAAGAGTTTGTAAGTTTTGTCATGTTCAGCTGTGCTCTTTGGTTCGGTTTCTAGCACAAAGAAGGAAAAGGCTGCAGCTATTCCAGTGCATATCTGGCTTTCTTTCGGTTAGTGATGGTAAAATGAGCAATTCCTAGTTGTGGAAGGAGATACCAATACTTTCTTAATAAGCCAAAGACTTCTGGGAGATGTGGTTTTAATGTTTTGGAACACCAACAACATTTACAGCGTAATTTAGACATTATGGTCTTCTCTAGCAAGGACTTAAGGTCATTGTGCAACAAGACCGCAACTAATTTGAGAATGATGGCTTAAATGTTAAATATCCAACATGTAAGTCTTGTCTTTTTTTTGCCTTTGACTCTGTGCTGTGATTGGAGCTGACATTGTGGCTTTTATCTGTTATCCTGCCAAGCTGAACTAGAGGCAGGCCTGGGATCAGCTCAAGTCCAATATGCTGTAAACGCTCAGTTTGTTGAACAGACACAAATGGAAGTTGAAATGTCCAGGTGAATGGGGTTTCAAGCTTTATTTCTGGCTGCATGCCTACCCACAGACTAGTTTTGTGAATTTGTCAGTTGATTCTCATTAATGGTGATAAAGCGATCTGTAAAATCAGATCTGTTTTCTGCCAGCCCATTTTCTCAATATAAAAGCTTTCTAAAATGCAGAGAGGAAAGCTAAGAGAGACTCAAATTGTGAGTAAACACTTACTTTAAGTGCGGATAGTAAAACTATAATTTGTGACAGTACGGCACAGATTTATTTTTATTGAAAGCAGAATTAGAGGCAGTTTGTGTAAAAACTGGATGTGAACAAAAGAGCATGAAGTAACATGGCCAAAACATCTGTAAAGCTGTGGTGCAACAGCAGATTTGACATTTTATTAACAAAGAATAGTTTTTACCCATAATGCCACCAGCAGTGTCATGCAATGGAGATACAATTTGATAATTAACAGCTTTTACACTTGCTCTTGTGCAATTTAAAATAAGCAGAGGAGTGGAAAAGTGCTGTCTCACCACTGAGCTCTTGGTATCGCGTGCCTTCCAAACTTTCACTGTGTTGCAGTGACCTTGAGCGCTGCAGAAAACAGCCTGTGAGTAACTCAGGAAAATGAGGAGTGGAAAAGAGAGAGGGAACCCTCCAGCTTGCTTGTCGACAGATAATCTGTCAACCCCCCACTGGTCCCCAGACTCACGGTACATGTGGCATACACACACATGCTATGCAGAACACACACACACACACACACCTCTCACCAGCCACCTACTCATGCTGCACAGCTGAGTGTCTGACAGTGAGGTAGCTGGTGGAGAACGTACTTACCTCCCTCCTCTCCTCATCTGTTTCAGCTTCATCCATCACACCCTACACACACCTTTCTCTCCCTATCTTTAACTTTCTGCCCTCTCTCTTCTGTTGTCTCTCTTCTCTATCATAACCTTTCTCTTTCTTCCTGTGGGTCTATCATGGTTTGTCCCTCCCTCGGTTTCTGCTCCTTCTCTCCAATTTATCTTCTCTTATTTGTCTTTGCCTGAACTCCCTGAGATGGTTGCAAAAAGAGAAGGCGAAAAAGTCATCAGTGAAAAATGGACACTGTGGAGAACACACACTGGTCTGTAATCTAAGTACATGCTGGAACACTCTTGATTATATTAGCCCTGTGATGTGCTGGAGCTAAGATGTAAAACAAGGCTCGCCATGAATGGTGGCTGTTAATAAACTCAGAATTGCAAACTATTGATTGGCTCACTCAGTATTAATCGTGCATGTGTGTGTGAAATGCACATCCGTGCATACTTCAGCAGTGATAGCCCAGTAGTTTTGAAAATAATGGTATCAAGATCTGTACACAGTTCTGCTCAGTGATTGCCTCCAGGCCTTTAATACCCTACAACTGACCCCTGCCTTGGGTCAGAACAAAGCATAGTCTTTAGTAAATGCTTCACTACTACCTACTAAGAATGCCTAAGGATCAAACCTTTGAATGAATGCCAACCATTTGCATAGACCATGAACACACAGGCATTGTAGAAACAGTGCTGCTGTAGCAATCATCATTTCATTTAGGTATAATCTGAAATAATACGCCAAATCAACGCAATGCACCATATTTTTTTGATGGATATCTCAGGGTGTTTTTTGTGCTACAGAAAACGCTCCCAGAACGTGCTGTTCATCTACAAATAAGAGAGAATCTCAAAGCGTGTAACCAAATCTAGGTTTTGACAAAATGTCAACAGAGCTGAGGTTTTGTTTGTTGCTTCGTGCTGTCTAATGGTCTTCCTTCCAAGTTTATTAAGCACCAGCATCACACACATGAAAGTTGTCCTTTCATTAATAATTTAAAATTATATAACATCTGTGACGTGATGACAGGATCAGGCAGGATCTAAAAGTGAAAGATTGTTTGGTATGATCACAACTGGGAGAAGAAAAGGTCTTGACATTTGCACATCTTGACTGTTGGGTAAAGTGTGCATATACACATCTAAGCATGTAGCTTTTAGACACATAATATGAAGGCACTGTGCATCAGTTGGCTTACATGTTTGACACCTCGTTCATGCATGCACGTGTAGAATTGGTGCCGTCTTTGCACGTAAAAATAAAACTGCAACTTCTAAGTCAGTCAGCTACATTATCTTGTATGCAATGAACTTACTCAGTCAGTGGGCAAACATGTGAAAGCTACCCATGAGAGTTGTCATATAACATGGAACTGGATACAGCAGTTAAATTTTTTTTCTTTTCCCCGTGAGTGGGTAGAGTGCAGAATGAGTCAGTGGGTTGACATTAACTGGCAGTTGTGCAAAGTGCGCAGATGTATTGCAAAAAACCCAGATGAGTCACTCCTCACTTCAGAAATGGTAATTGCACTTAATGACTCAATGACCACATTTGGATTGGAATTATTTCTTTGGAAGTTGTAGAACAAACTAAAGTGATATCATGGGCAGAAAGACAGGCAGGAAGGCAAATGGGAGAAATGAGTTGGATGGAAAGTGAGTGAAAGAAACTGATGAGAAAGATGGATTTAGAGTGGCAAAATATCCTCCACCACGTGGAGTTGTTTAGGCCATTACTGGCCATGTTGTTTGTTCTTCACTGTTCTTGTGCATCTTGCTGCCAACTTAGTGTCAGGGTAATGTGATGGTTAGATTTATAGATTTGTCCCCCTCTGGGCTGCCACAGGAGTTTGGGCAGCACAGATGTGATGAAGCACTGTCCAGAATCCAACAGCTACAGTTAAGTTCCCAGTCTGTGCCAAGAGCCACGTGAATTTGGGTGGGGATGGTGGAAGCGGATGGAACTTCTGGAGTTGCTGTGAACTAAATTCAATTTAACAGCTGTGGAGGGAAATGTCCACATGCTCATCATCTGGGTGGGTAAAGAGATGAGGTTGGGTTATGGATTGAATCCAAAACGTGTATTTTTTCTTTCTTTTTTGTATATACACAGGTCTGTGGCATATGTAGTCATGTATTTGTCTATGACCCAACATTACTGAAACCTCCCAATCTCACCTAAAGGTCATATAAACCATTTCTACAACCATCAAACACAGCAAAAACAACAATTGAAAGCACAATTGCGACATTTTTGCATAATTTGCATAAACACAAACAACCAAAACCCTGTGTTAACATCACTGTGTCTAACCAGGCAAACGACACATTGTCTAAATGCCGAGATAAAATTTTTGTCACGTTCTGACCAAAGTTCACTGAACCAACCACAACAGAAGATCACAAATGTTTTCACGCTTGATCAATAATAACATGAAATCAGTTTTACCTTTCCAGTCGCTTCCAAACCAAACATCCTTTCGAGACTACGGCTTATTTCCTGAATAACTCAATCTCCCACAATCCCTCAGGAGATTGTCAACACAGCGTTTGTAATTGCAGAGAAATACGCTATTCATTTTTGGGCTTGTCATTTTTGAGCAGGCACCTAACAAATACCCTTGGGGCTAAAGAGGTTAAGACTGTCTGAGCAGCTGTATTTAAGAAGTGTTTAAAGGTTGTAGACTATGTTTAGTGCTATCTTTTGTCAGTACAGAACATGGCGTCACTGGGTTGGTTGGTTGTTGCTAATAGGCTTCTAGTAACAGAACCAGTAACTCAGTGGAAAATAAGGACACTAAAACTAAAAATCGGTCTAACATTAATGAGTTTTATGTTAAGAACCCAAGGATACACTGTCCACATTCACTCTGTCTCTGAAGCAGTAAGTTATTTTTCATTGTTTCCCGTTTCAGTGCAGCTGGGCAAAGTCCACCTGTTACCTGTGATGTTTGGATTTGTAAAGCATTTTATAATTGAGAACTATCTCATCAGTGAGATGAGGGAAAAGGTCTCAAAAGTACAGCATCTCTTCCTTCGTCACTTTTCAGACGGAGCAACGGAGAGCTAAAATGTGCTATTTAACCTCCTAAGACTCGAACTCTTCCACGGCATGCATTTTTAATTTCTCTTTGATATTTGGGCATATTGGGGCCCGATGAATGTAAAAACAAAGAATTACCAGATTTTTTTTTCTTACCTTTGTTTTTAAGAAAAATAAGGGCCACATGAGGATATTCATTTAACATTTTGATAGAACAGTAGCAGTATAATGTCCTCATGAGTGGATATCAGGCCCTTGTAGAGCAAAATTGAGTATTTTGGTCTAAATAACCCAAAATGTGATGTCCACATATGTGGACGCCAGGTCCTAGGAGGTTAATGTGGTTGAGATGTAGGCTCATAAGGTCACCAACATAAACCGTGTAAAATCACAAAACGCTGATCCATTTGTTTTCTGCTGATAATTTCGTTATTGTACTCATACCAATAAAATGATAAAGACCTCTGTACACAAAGAAGAGCTCTGAGGCAGTGCAAGTCTGTGTACATAAAGGAACTTCCGAATTCATCAGCCTGTCAAAACAAAAGCCATAGCTGTTGCTTAATGAAGCATTTCATTTCCATCATTGTTTCTGCTCCCTCACAGGATTTCACTGTATCTTTTTACTTGATGTATGTGAAGTGCAGCAGAGCACTGTATCTGCATAATTTTAGAATAGAGGGCTCTGAAGCAGTGCCTCAGTATTCAGAATGGACTGGTAATGAGTCACAATGCTTTATTGAAAAAGTGTGTGTGCGTGAAAAATAATTGAATGTAAGTGGTGCCTATCAAGTTGTGGTTGTTTCTCTCTGGTAGTGAAACCTACGGAGATTTGAAAACTCATTTAGCTGTGCCACTTCAAAGAAAAGGAAGTATTACGTAAAATCGTTGTTGGACGGGGTGGCACGCTGCTCTGGGAAGAACTGCGCAAAAGACCTGGCGTGGTGAAAATGAATCAAGACGATCGAGTCGCTGTTTTCACTGTACTGTGGTTTTGTGCGTGTATGCGTGCGTGTGTTCACATCTTTGTCTAGGCTAAGTAAATGTTTGTATTCATGCTAATTAGTGTGTCCATTGAATAACAGGAAGCTGTTCCCAGTCTGCAAAGATGAAAGGCATTAGAACTGTGTCCAGTATTTCCTCCCTGGTGTGTTCACTCTAGCTCTGCAGGCTTTAACAATGAGATCTCTGAAAAGAAAGAAAGAACCAGAAAGGAGTTTGATAAGCTCTCTTTAACAGCAACATCAGAGTGAAAGCCTCAGATGAGTGCAGCCAGGTCGGGAAGGTTCCAGTGCAGAGCAAACTAAAAAAGCAAAACACATGCTTTCTGTCAAATCCACGAAATAAAAAAATAAAAAGATAAAAATGTGTGTATAGGGTTATAAACATACATTTACAGTGTTGCATATCCTATGTCATATTTGTCATATCTGCCAAAAACTTGTGTGTGCATGTGTTTCTTTGTATGTTTACAACTAAGCCAGCCAATCTAATGAGCTGCCTGGCTTGAAATGGATTTAATTAAGTTAAAACAAGATTTGACTATTAAATTTAATTGAGGTAAATATTATTATAACACGGGTTTAATACACACAGTGGGAACATAAAATGGTAATGTAACATTGTAGTTTTGCTGATGCTGCTTTAATAGAAATCTAATTGTGATCTAATTGTTTTCTGGTATCTCGGGAATTGCTTTTTACAGTTAAACGGCATAAAATAATTATAGCATGTGTCAAATGCAATTTGAGTGATTACTAAAGAAAAAGAAAGTATCCTATCTAAATCAAGTAAACAAACAGCCTAGTCTCTGACAGACTTCATAGTTTCTATAAACATAAAAACTGATAGGTGAATTATAACGTAGCTTATTGGCCTGTAGAACTTTTATAATTAGAGTGGAAAAGGTTTTTGTTTTGTTTTGTTGTTGTTTTTTTTTGTTTTGTTCCCCCCCCCCCCAGGCTTACATGACAGAAGTGGCTGAAGGGGACAACTCTCCAAGTCTAATTATACAAAGAAGCTATTCATAATATCCTATGAATTATTCATAAAATGTCACAGATACGCAGTCTTCAAATTTCATTTTGCGTTTGAGAAATCTTAGGAAAGCCTTTGTTTTAGTTGCCTGTCCTAGGATCACAGATCAGCTTGATACTGATAATATTGTTGTTATTGTTGTTATTAAATTTCTCTGCAAATTTAATAACAACAATGCATAAAGTCCCTTCCAATTTATCCACTTGTTTCAGGTAATCTGGCGTTTTAATTTGTCTGAATATGTACCCTGGTCTCTCTTAAACGCCACAACAGGAGTTTTAGTAACAGATCTGATTAAGCATCACTTTTAATACAACACAAGTCTGAATGCATGCAGTCACATTATGTTTGATGTTTCAAAATAATATAGATTTAGGTATCTGACAAATCTATAGCTGTTAGTAAATATGACACGTGAGCCTAGTAGCACAGCTCATCCTTTAATTCTTTTTAAAGAAGAAGACTCGATTTTCCTAGAGTAAAACAGGACAGAACCGCATTGCAACTAGAAGAAAATGTCTGGTAGCTTTGTTTTTTTTTTTTTTTCTTTTTTTTTTTTTTTCTTTCTTTCAGGTTCATTATCCAATTGCAAGCAGTTGCAGGAACCACTTTTGAATGCAAGGTGATTGGACGTATTGGCTGATGGGATTCAGATTCACACTCAAACTGGCGAAGATTTGCAAATAATCAGTGTCTAATTTATGAATGCAAAAAGATTGCCAACATGTTGCAATAGCTGGAAGTTGGTCTGCATCTGCGATTCAATGGGGCGACTCAACTCAAATGATTACCACCTTTTTGCCAAGTACCTATGTCATTTTGCAGTTAAAATGTTTTTCTGCATTTGTGGAGGAATTTCTAAATTTGTTTTAATTTGGGGTTCTAGTTACTTACAATGTAAGCAGTTTTTGGGAAGTCAAATTCCCTGAAATGTCTCTGTCAACGCATTTTGGCAGTTTGTCCAAATTTTGTTCATTCTGCACTCCAGATGGGTTGAGCGTTAAATTTTTTTTTAATCATGATGACCGCGTTTAAGCGGCGTTAACGCTGACAGCATTTTTTTTTTTTTTTTTTTTTTTTGTTTTGTTTGTTTGTTTTTTGGAAACTAGTTTGTCCATGTTTGGACTGCTTCTGTGTTGTAAACGCGCAAATCAGTCCGTGCATGATTACGTTGCCCCGCCCATCAAAAAGTCTGCGCATGCGCAAATATATCGGCCATCGGCATTTGTTGGACTGACGATTGCCGATTGGAAAATGTTTACATACCGCCCAACCCTATTTCCAGTTTGATATATACCTGAGGTATCAAATAGCAGCACAAACCTGTCATGATTGTATTTTTTTTTTTTTTTAACTGAGTGTGTCATACCTATAAGCTAACACAATAGCATTAACAAAACATAATAAATTCTCCCTGACATGAGGACAGGATTGATCAGGATATTAAAGGAAATGATGAGCTGTCCTAGAGAGTCACAGTTTAGTAGATTAATCAGACAGTTATAAAGTGTGTTTTTATATGCGTTTCTATAATCACTTGTCGGATTTGGCCTCTAATTATCAAAACAACTCTGAATATATAGCTGCTAAGTAGGTGTGGGCGATATGCTGATGAAATTATATCACAATATTTCAAGTAACTCTTGAAATATCTTTATCAATGTCAATTATATTTTTGTTTGTTAGCATAAACAAAATGAACATTTTCAGTCTTCGTTTTCCATTGAGCCACTATCAGCATAATGTCCAGTGACACAGCACAAGTCAAATGTAATTACAAAAGTATTCTAGGAGGTGTTTTTCTGGAAAGTTTAAGTATAGCATATAGCATATAGCATAGCATAACTGCTTAATAGCTTAACAGTGACTAAAATAATTTAACCTTGTACCTCCTCAGGAGCTGTGCAGTATTTTCACAAAGTAAAACAGAAAATATTTTCTCCGTGGGACGTATCTTGGGGTGAGCTTTTTAAACCAGCTCCTTAAAGCCCTCCTCTATCATTGTGTAATCACATTTTCCTGTTAAATGGAGTGCAACTAACAAGTGCTGGTTGAGTCATGTGTTTACTTCTGGGTCACACATCACCAGTTGCTAATAGGGCTAGGGGTTTGATCCAAAATGAATTAAAACTGACATTCAGAACCTCTGATCAATGTAAGCTTGTCCATGTCATTTATTTATTTTATTGTGTTTAGACTCTCCCCTCTTATATACTTTGGGCTGGGTAGACTCATAACAACAATCTGCAACATGGAAACATGATGGAGGAAAACTCAAATGCTGAGCTGACTGCACATCTCGAGCAATTTGGACACCGCATTTTCATTTACATTCTTTCAACACATTTTTGACTTAAGTAAAGACAACATCAAACAAAAGAAAAAATCAGAGTGAAAATTGGTGATATTACTTTTGGCCACAATCTGTTACAACATTTGAAGCACCGTCATATTAAAACAAAAGAAGAAAATCCCAGGTTTTAGTTGAGCAAATGAAACGAGAGAGTGTGTGTTTGTGTCTGTATGTGTGCGTGTGTATATTTGTGTTGCTGAAAATAATTTTTCATCCAAGTTGAGGTAAAATTTTGAACCAATTTTTTTTTGCGGTCACATGGCCCAGCTCTAGTTGGTATTATATCCTGCTTCATAGCGTGGTTGTAGTCAGTGGTGTTTTTGCCATAAGTGGTGAAACAAGTTTGTTGTTTTTACCTTTATCTTGGTCAGTTTTCTTGCTTATTTTTAAAGCAGTGTGTTGCTTTGCAGGTTGTTGAACATGGCTGTTGTGCGCTCCAGGGAGCTTAAATTCATGGTGTTGCTACATGACTGATATTTTATGTAAAAATGTATGCTTGTATCATCGTGCATGAGAGTTGGCACAGTCCCATCGCTAAGTTAAGAATATTCAGATCTAATGCATTAGGTTTAGTTCCACAGTTATTTAGACGATGACATAATCCTTGTAATCTTGCCTCAGTACAGAGGTTTTAAATCTGCTAGTTTAAAATCAAACAATCAAAATCTTATTAAGTGGAAACTTAGGAGTAGGAAATGTCACAAAACACATTAAAATACAACAAACTGTCATTCTTGAAGCATATCACAATCATACCATTTAAATAAATGAATCCTTCAACTGTCTCTCTTGTGTTTGATTGACCGTAACAAATGGAGGGAGCAGAGTAGCAGTCAGAAATCCACTGGCACAGATTCACACATTTAAACAGCAAAGGAAAGAATAAACAAAAACTCCACACTTAAGCTGAAACGAAACCAGTGCGCACAGATGCATACAGGTGTACAAAGCTTTGCTAAAGTTAAATCGGCCTTATCACAAGTTAACCCCACACCTAAAGGGTGGTGTGTGTGTGTGTGTGTGTGTGTGTGTGTGTGTGTGTGTGTGTGTGTGAGAGAGATATGACCAGCTATTGTGTTTTGTGTTATGTTTATATCTATTTTAGCATGACCAGAGATCTGGTCAAGAGGATACCACCATTATGTAAATTATATAAATATAAATCAAGAAAATCAAATGGGCAGCTCCAATGTTCTCTGAAGGTTAAGTTGCATCTTGCTCATGTAATGAGATCAGATGGCTACCCTAAAAATGAACAAAGTAATCCAACTGTCTGAAGGTGTTGGAAGTTCATACAGGCTTTGTATATAAAACTGTGCCAGTAAACCAAATTATCAATTAGACAGTGATGTGCACTAGACAATAAAGCTGATATAAAATCAAAAGAACTGTGATAGTCTAGACAAAGTGCAGAGGAGGAAGCATGCATGCAATTAATGTCATCATAATTAAGAATATTTAAGAAACCCAGTGAAACTTGTACAAGGATTTTCCCACTTAATAAATTCAGACCGGCCTTATTTCAGCAATAAAACAAACAAACATTGTAACCTTTATCTTTTTCACTAAGTGCTCATTTTGCACACTAAATACTTGTAGGATGATACAAGTCTGCTCCTAGGGTATGACTGCCAACATTGTCTAAGATTTGGATTCATTTCTGGAAAACATGAATGTTTTTTTTTTTAAGCACTGAGAACCAACTGTAAACCTTGCAGTGATGCCTGTAGTTGCTGAAAGGCAGTTTGAAGTTTGTGAACAGCTTAAATTAGAGTACTACTGAGTAAAGTGCAGTATAATTTGCATAAAGGCACACTTTAGCTGTAGACATATTAGTCTTAATATTAATAGAAATGGGGCCTAAAGTTTAACTCCTTTTAAAATCCTGAGACAATTTGACTTGTATTCAGATGTATAAATGCACTGCTTCCTATCTGTAGTGTTTGAACCACCCTATAGCCCCAATGTCACTGAGACTACTCATGGTCAACAGAATCAACAAACAAATGGCAGAAGGCAGTTTTACTTAGTGTAAGGTATTATTGTCAAGTTTTTTTCAAATGACTTTATTACAAAGTGTAGAATCTTAATATGAGAAGCTGCAGATATATGATGCTAATTTCGTAAATCTGAATGATGCCCAACCCTAAATAAGGGCAGAGCATGGGATGCTTTACAGTTTGTTTTTTTTCTTCTTCTCTTTTTTTTTTTTAAGGATTATATTAGTCTGACTCAAATATGAGTAAAAAAATCCACTGTAAGCTTTAGAAGATGGGGATTCAGATGACTGGTTTTTTTTGGCTCAGTAGATTTCAAAGGTTTATTGATTGTCACAAAAGAAATGGATCCAGAGAGAATTCAAATTAGAAAACTGAGACTTTGCTACATTTGGATGAAAAACAGAACTAGTTGATATAAATTGTTCATCAAAATGCTGAATATCAGTTTTACTTTTGATTTTAACTGAGTTTTCCTATATAGAACTAATGTCGTTTTGTGATGGTCAAACTTCCATCTGAGGTCTATTTCTTACCCCTCTGTAGGAAGTTCAGTCTGCAGGGGAATTTGTTGACCTAGCATTGGCATTCATTTCCCTGAGTACTTATACTGTGAACCATGTATTTCACAGATAATCCAAATTTCTTTATAGGAGCATATTCATTGCCTATTGTAAAAATGTTCCCATGCAAACTCAACATAATGTATTACATTAACTCTGCTAATATCACTATTGTACATGTAATTTAAAAGAGCTTATTCATCAGATTCTTTAAAATATCTTTTAAAAACACAAGGTTTGAACTAGTATGTCTTACAGAAGTGTTACCACAATGTTCGCGTAAGTCATTAAAAGTACTGCAGTGGTTGAATAGTTGTTGGGTGGATTTGTAGGGTCTTGGATCTTTTGAGTTAACCCTTATAGGAACATTAAGAAATTGCATTAGGTTTAAAGATTCCTGCAGGCACTTGGATGCAGAACATGACCAAATCCCATTTTAAGTCACACAGGACAATTAATTTTGAATCTCTCAGACTTTGTAAGATGGCAGAGAGGAAATGGCATCTTTTATATCATCCTACTCGTATTTTAACTGCAAGCAGTTCAAACTGTCTGGCTTTAGGTTTGTTAGATTTTGTTAAGGAGGTACAAAACTGATTTGACAAACATTGCAACTCTACCACCGTTATGATCAGTGCTGCAAACACTCTAGGAAAAAAATCTTGTCAGATTATCAGGTACTGACTCTTTTGGCTGAGTTTATAATAACACCATAATATCCATGTTAATTGGGGCAGCCGAGATCTTGATCAAGTCCATTTTATGGAGAGTTCTTCTAACATTAGCATACACAAAGCCAGGATCTACTATATTTTTAATAGTGGTAATATTTTTCATAGGGCCAAGGTTTGATTGCACATTCCCAGTTAAAAATAGCAGCAAAATAAAACCATTCAATATCCTAGAATGTGTGTTAGTCTCTGGCAGTAGAGCGTTAAGAGTACTTTTTGCACAGTGAGGATGCAATTCAGAGCTTTGAGATTGAAAATACAGCAGCGCCATCAATTGTGATTGGAGAGAGAGAGAGCCATCCAATCACATGGGATATAAAGGTTTTACTTAAAGATTAAATGAGTCTTTTCCCATAGAAGTTCTAAAACTTGGTGAGGGGATAAAGATCCCAGATGGTCCAGAGAGAGACATGTTAATTAAAAAAAACAACAGATGTGTGTTGGCAGCAGTGTCCGGAAGAGCCAGTCACACTGCTGCCTGTGGTCATTGATAAACAGCAGCAACCACAATACAGAAGGTAAGCTAGGCAACCAAACTAGGCCCCAATAAGCCAACACAATTCGTCCATAACCCAAGAGCAGTAGCTCAGTTCAGGAGAGTCCCTTAGCATCTCTTGTGTAATCAAAATGAGCTTCATAGGAGGTGTAAAGGTTTCTATCAAACAGCCGTGCCCATGTAGTCTAGTGCTAGCTGTAATCCATGAATGCAGCAGCACTAAAAAACTTAAATCTCCTGGCGGTATAAACTGCAATACATTTCTTTTGTTGATGTATAAAAATGTTACTATTCATGACTGTATTATCAATAGAACCCATATGGAAAAGATATATATAAATCTTATAAAGTTTGTATCTGTCTTGTGTGAAACTTGTATGAAAAGCATATAAGTGTGAAAACAGATATAAGATCCCTTGAAAAATTATATAATGAAACTTGTATGTTTTGGATACTTACTAAAACAATGTATGAAAGTAATGCGAAAGTGGCCACTTTCATGAGTAAATCATGTAAGCCTTATATGATTTACTCATGAAAGTGGCCACTTTCATGAGTAATCACATATAAGTTTTTACTATTTCTTTTCCGTATGGGAAGACACGGGAGAGGGGAATCAAATTTCAAATATCCCATGCAGGCACACAAACTGGTGAGACTGGTGTCCTCCTTGGGAGCCAACATGCTTAACTCATCTCTAAACATGCGTTTCAAATTAATGCCAGAAAGTTATACTGCTACAAATCATCAGACAGGGCAGATATTAACTCTAAAGATTGTTCCTTTGAAGAATAAAGACTCTGGGAGCTATCATTAAAAGAGTTTTCTTTTTCCTGTTTTCTCATAATCAGTAATCGTTGACTCAAACTGGAATCCTGCTTGATGCTAGACTTAAAGTAGGGTGTAGTTTACTTTCTCTGTATTAAAACTGCTAGATTAAATGCAACAGCAGGGCAAGGGCAGTATAACTTAATGACTCCTTTTTTATTGTAGCTTTTTAGGTCGTTGCCGTACCGCTCAGTGAACGACATCTTCATATTCAGCAACAGGGAGACCAGAGAAGGTAAAAATATTGTTTTCACTGATTTTTCTTTCAAAGTTAACAAGGGCAATGCATGACATATTTTGTGTTAACAAGGGAAATGCTGTCCCCCCCACTCAAATTGCCCCTCTCCCGTTAAAAGCCACCAGGGTATGAAGCAGAAGCCGTTGCTGTGAGGAATGAAAGCCATTGAGTTAAGCTTGTTGAGTTTAATGGAGCAGGAAGGCTATAGTAGAAGTAATGGCTGAGGGTGAGCTTAGCTGCAGGCCTGTCAGGTACCGCAGGGAGAGCAGAGGAAGGCTATATCCTGCAAGATCCTGCTATTATTTACCCCTGACATCCCTTCATTTTTTAAATTAAATACTGTATTTTCTTAGTTGTGGCTTTAGGTCACCATATATAGTTTTGTGCTGTTGCAGCTAGAGAACTTGATTAGTTAAGGCAACAGGAAGTGGACGCCGTTTTGTGTAAAATTTCTGTTAAATCATAAATTGGCTATTAGTCCACTCTTCTGTGATGTGCAACTTTAAAAGCGATACCACTATATCTTTGCAAAGTTAACAGATTGTTTTAATGTGTTTTGGCTTTTGCAGTATCCACTATTGGTGAAGTGTTACCCTTATTGTACTTCCTTTGTATACTTTGCGACTTCTTGATCAGCCATGATGCTTTTGAAAAGCAAACATCCCTGCGGTAACTTTGGTGAGGCTTGATTTGGAAGATCATTAGTGATAATTTTGGTGAGCATGGGTTGAAGAAAGTGTCCTTACAAAACCTTAGATTTTTGTTTTTTGTAGATGCTTTTAACTTGCCTTGATCAAAATAATCTAGCATTTGATACAACCAAATGGGCTATAGGGTTCTTCTTTTGCTTTTTTCCTTCTCTCTACTTAATTCAAAACAACTTTAAGAATTATTTTTACAATGACAAACAGGCAACTAAAAGACAAATGGCAATGAAAAAGAAGCCTTCTTGGTGGAGGTACTTGGTACCTCTCAGTTGCCTTTATGCTTTAAACCAGGGGTCTCAAGCTTAAATGAGCTGTGGGCCACTGTTGGCGCTGTCATCTCATTGGAGGGCCACTTTAGTGTTCAAGTAGTACAAAAACACAAACAAGAAAACACCCACAAATATTTCCTCACTCTTAACTGAAGCCTTTCATTGACAATTCATTGAACTACCAAAAAAACAAATTGGTACTCTCTTTCTGGCCAGACACGTGACAGCACTTCTGTTATAATTTTGTTCGTATTTAACAAAATAAGAATACAGATGTAAGTGTACACATTAGTTTTTGACTGCTAGTGAAAATTGTTTTCTCTACAAATAACTCTCACTGAACTAACACAGCCAATCCCTCAACATGTTTGTACTCTCTGCTCATATTGCCTTCATATTAAGTCTTTTTTTTTTTTTTTTTGCTTTTTAAAGAAATTATTTTAACATTGCACTCAACAACAAACATCTCCTCCCTAACAAAATAACTTCAAGGGCCACATTTTATTATATTTCTTCATGGCCACAAGTAGGGGTGACGTGGGCTGCAAGTGGCCACCAGGCCGTGACTTTGAGACCTCTGTGTTAAACTAACATGGCTTTAGATAAGGCCACCTGTTCTTACCCATCACTACTTGTTGATAATAATGTCTTAAGTGATTGCTTGGTTGGCTAATTAACAGCAGCTTGGAAAAAGAAGTAGCAAATGATGACATTTGGCTCTCATAATATGCTAATGTCAACTAGATGTTGGCTACAGACACTGGTGGTTTATGTCTGCGTGATGGTGATATCAGGCAGGTGTTGCAGTTGTTAATGGTCAGTTTTATGTCTCGTATAGTTTGTTCTAGAGGCTGAACTGCAATTCTACTGATTGATTATAGTACAGACATGTCTGCGTGGGCATAATGACTACAATGGCAGGATTGATTTTATTTATTAAAGTAGAGGTTACAGTCTCTCCTCTCCTCCTCTTTTCTCCTCTCCTCTCCTCTCCTCTGCCAGATGGCTGCTCCTTAATCAAACTCTCGTACCTTAGAGAGGTAAACACATTATGCTGCCCTGATTACACTAGCTTGGTGAAGCGTACAATGGAATGTGCGTGTAGGCTTTGCATGTGCATGACGGCTAGTGCATATGTACTTGTGTGTATGGACAAACTAGACAGGGGTGGGGGGGCTCCTATTAAGAGGCGGTGCTGTGGGGTATACACTTGGGAACCTTCAGTCTTACAAAAAGCTCCCGTCCAGAAGGGATACACACACGGGAACAGAAATTGTTACTCAGCATAAAGATCTTCAGTTATTCTCTCATTCTCGGACAGTAAACAATCCCCCGCCCACTGTAGCTATGGAAACACTAGCTGCCGCAGGCCCTCATATGGCTCCACTAGTCTGTTCTACACTGTGGTATACTATAGTTATCCCTGCCAAGTATTGAGGCAGGCATACTGCTGTCATACATTCCAGCAAATGCCATAAAGGGTCCTGTCATACAATCCAGCAGATCAATAAGCCCCTGGGCTTGATGTCACACAGTAATATATGTCTAGCTGTGAAAACACTGACATCGAGGCAAGCCATGTAACTTGCTTTGGCAAGGGGAACAAAGCAGAGTGGGGCTGCAGTGCTAATAGTCTGGCAACCCGATAGTGTTAGAGGCAAACACTACGGTTTTCACAGGACTCAGCTGACAGAGTGCCGAATGACTGCGGTGTGGCTCTGCACGTCTTGGTCTCTGGAAATTCAGAGGGGGGAAGAAAGCAGTGTTACATGCTGCTAAGTTATAAAAACAGTCTTGCACTGAGAAAACCAAGCTGCTTTAGTGTTATTGACCTTTTAGGAGGGTGCAGAAAATTGTAAGCGGGTCATATTTGGAGTAGAAATGTAAAGGAGGTGAATATAGAATATGGACCCTGACAGCTTCCGTCTCTGTCTATAAAAACCAGGAGCAATTTCCTACATGGCTGAAAAGAAAATCCAGATGAAAGAAATGA